>NC_064811.1:114283611-114421674 GCF_023721935.1 Panthera uncia | reverse complement strand
GGGAATCCAAAGCAGGCTCCAGGCTGTGAGCTATCAGCAGAGTCTGATGTGGGGCTCAAACTCACAAACTGTGAGATTATCTGAGCTGAAGTCAGCTGCTTAACCTACTGGGCCACCCAGGGTCCCCCAAGTGTAATTTTCTATGTACAGACCCACACAGACACGAAAATTCCAAAGACAGGACAAATGAGGTATACCTCTCATTTTGAACTAAGAAGGGGGTAGGGATCTGGAACTTCAAAGGGAAGGAATGCAATCCTCAGAAGATGAAAAGGAATAAATGTTTGGTCGACAAAAATTCACCGATCCACTCAAACAATGGGACATAGAGGACTTTGACCAAACAGGTATTGCTGTGTTCCTCCTGGTCTGCCATAGCTAGTTCATATCATACTGTAGTTATCTATGGTGATAGCACTCTTCCTGGGGGGGGGGGGGGGGGGGGCGGGGGGTGTATATCTTAATTCTTTTTTTGCAGTTGAAAGGGGAGTTATAGGACATTTCGAGACTCTGCTAGGTTTTGATTGGTTTGTTTTTTTTTTTTTAACTTAAAATAATCATCATGCCAAAAAAAAAGGGGGGGTGGTGGTGGGCGCCTGGGTGGCTCAGTCGGTTAAGCATCCGACTTTGGCTCAGGTCATGATCTCACAGTCTGTGAGTTCGAGCCCCACATCGGGCTCTGTGCTGACAGCTCAGAGCCTGGAGCCTGCTTCAGATTCCATGTCTCCCTCTCTCTGACCCTCCCCTATTCATACTCTGTCTCTCTCTGTCTCAAAAACAAAAAAGCATTAATTTTTTTTTTTTTTTAAATCATCATGCCAAAGAGGACCATCTTGGAGCACCCTACCCTTTGTCCCTATAGGACTCCATTTAGTTGTCCTTGGAACCCTAGTCTTTGCAGTGCTAGTCATAGTCAATACTCTATAAAATACTATACAGTGAATGGAAGAACTATCTCCCTAGCAAACCTCTCACATTGATTTCTACAGCATATTTTCAAATTATGTTCTGCATTTGATTCTATTTTACCTATGCCTCCTTTTCTGACATTTTAAATTTCTCCTTTTTCACAGAGCTCCATGTCAACATTCTATTTCCCTTTTTCCTGTTATTGCCAATTCCTGAAATGTGTGATCTACACCTGTGCCACAGCTTCTACACATTTGCTTTTTAATCCCTGCATATCTGGCTTCTGAAACCACCCCACTACTGAAATTATTCTCTTAATATCACCACCTGCCTCCCCAAATTCAATAACCTTTTCTCAATTTGTGTTTTATTAAATCTCTCAAATTCTTTAGATTCTTGATCTTTAAGCCTCTCTATATTTTTGTCCTTCTGCTCTTTTCTACTAGTGTCTTTTTCTCTAGAGCTGGCACTTTTCTTGATTCATAACTGTGAATTATATTCTAATATGGTTCTTTGTCTCTTGCTCTTCTCCTTAAATACTCACATGATAATGTCCTTCTGATAGCTTCAAGCACCACTTTACATATGGCTCCCTGATTTTTCACCTTTGCTCAGTCCCATATATGCAACTGCTAAAGGGTAATACAAATTTGTTACCCTGACATTATTGGAAACTCAATCTTTCCTAAACAAATATTATTTTCCCTGAGATCAGTTACCCTTCTGAATATGCCTATTACTGCCAGTATAACCTCTTTAGTTTGGGCTCCCTTTATTTGAAAACTTGGAAAGAGTGTGAATTTCTCTTTTTTGCTTTACCCATTAGGTTTAGTCCTTCATAGACTTCTCATAGCTATGATTATATTAATATTCATAATTCTTTTGCCATCTAACAATTATTACTCATTATTTCCTACCTTAAAAAAACATGATTTATACTCAAATTCTACCTGATTCCCTCTCAGTCTGGCTGTGTAGCCAAGGGGAGGTTGCATAACTTCTGTAGGCATTGGTTTTCTCAATTTATAGGAATAGGACTGGAGTTATACCTTGTAGTAATAGTTCATACAAATTTTTCAGAGTGAATAAATAGAAGATGTTTAGTGTAATTTATAACAAGAAGTAAAACACTAAATAGTAGGTATCATTGTATTCATCTATTAAGGAACATTTTTTTTTCCATATTTTAACATCTTGGGAATTAGATTGAGATTTATTATCAATAATATGTCATGGATTATGTGCTGTAGTTTTTCTCCCAATTCTAGAATAACACACAGTAGTGCCTCTTTCAATTGATGATGTCTAAGATTCGGTGAGATAAGGTAAATTATTTATATCATTGTTGTATCAACTGCTTCACTGGCCTTTATTCCTTTCAACTTTCTTTGTGATATATTACTGTATGCCTACTTTTCCTAAGTATTGCTATTGTTTTGCTCCCTAAATTTTTCCATGGTCCTTTGTTTCTGAATGTTTTCAGTTTTGAATGTTCTCTAGCACTTAATGTTCTATACTTTTCTTCCAACTCTTGATTAATCTGTCCAGATCTCTTCCAACTCTAGCATTTAATGTTTACTTCTCTTCCAACTCTTCATTAATCTGTTCAGATTGGTTTTGTAACCATTGCACCATCCCACACACACCCCACCCCCACCGATTTTCATGTCCATTCCTACCTCCATACGTTTGATCCTGTGACTCTTCTCTGTAAGATTCTCTCTTTTCCTACCTAAATACTATTTATCCTTATGGATCAGATTCGGTTTCAATAAGTCATTCTGTGAAAATATTTTTAGTTTGAGAAAAGTTTTGAAAGTTATACCAAACTATTCCTATATACTCAGAATATATTTCAACACTTTATATACACACACATACACATACACACACACACGGCAGGATTAAAACAACTCGGAATATTTTCTTCTGATTCCTTTCATAATATATATATTTAATCTATTTTCTTACCTAATGTCATGGCACTATAAAGCCAGAGGATGGCTCCCTTCGAGAATTCATCTGACATAATTTGCCTTCCTCCTTGAATCAGAAGAGGGCAGTATCATATCCCTTCTTCCATTTTGATTATTCAGACATTTGGGACATTTTCCCAGAGGCTGTTGTGGTAGGTGCCTCTCATCTTTGTCTTTTTTTTGCAGAGAGCCACATAAGAAAGGGCTCCAGACAAATAGGAGCCAGGCCATCAACCTCTGGTGCACAGTTAAAATTCCAGATAGAACTACAAATTTGGCAGTGGGCAGTAAGCTGGCAGTGAGAACAGAGAGGACACCTGTTTCCTTGAGTGATGTTTGTTTCCTAATGAGCAGAAAAGAATGGGCAAGTTTCCTGATTTTCACATTCTCTGAATGTCCATAATAGGATGATACTCAAGCTTTTGGAAAAATAAAATTTGAGTGTTTTATGTTCAATAAACCATGTGCAGTAGATTCTCGATGGAATAGTGTACGTTTCAGGAGACGAACTCAAAATTAAGCTATTTATCAGATTTATTTTAAGAAAAATGTAATTTTGAGCAACCAGTATAGACTATTAAGTGATTTACCTTAAAATACCACTATCCATTTGAGAACAAGATCTGAAATTCAGTAGGACACAGATTGGGTGGAATAGTGCACATTTGACAAGTATTTTAAACTAGCCTATATTTATGTATGAGAGGATTTATGCAGCTGATATTCAGTAACACAAAGTGATAAGACATCAGAATGCTAGTGAGTTAGATTCTATTGAGTGTATCATATATCCTTAAAAGACCCATTTATTAATAGTATTTTAAATATATGTTACCTTCAAGCAAATATATGCACATTTCTTTCATCACTAAGATTTCTAGTCTTATGAATGCAAAACTACACAAATTATTGTTAAATAATTGAATACCTTCATGTTTGATTCCTTCTTTATAATGCATCTACCCTGCCTTTGATGGGATCTAACTCCTACTCTGCCCAAACTGTCAGAATCCAATCATGTCAACTGAATTTCACTTATTTTTGTTTTCCCCTCAATCTAAAAATTTCTTGAGAATAGCTTTAGGGAGGTTCTGAAATTGTTTTTAAAAAACTCAGTTGGATCTAAGCTTATTGTACATGTTGCCAAAACAAATTTAATGCAACTTACAGTGGTATAATTTGTCCTTCCTTTAACTCAATAACTCTCAATTTTGTTTCTACAATATACTTTTCTAGATTAAAGGGTCAAATTTATTTGAATTAGCTCAAAAGGATAAGAGTAATATATAGACTATATTTTTAAGGGAAATGTATTGACATACATACTCTGAATCTGATTGGGTCTGAAGAGGAATCACAGCCAGTAACAGGGGCATTGAAGAAGATAGGGAATAAACAATTTTGTAGGAGCCTCTATAAACAGGATATACTTTCTGCTATACTTGAAATACCAGCTAACAAGACAGTAACATTAATTGGACATGTAAAATCTTTTTATATATGTGATTATTCAAGATCAACCAAAATAACCCAAACCAGGTACATATACTCATTGCTGTTCAGCTGAAGTCTTAAGTACGCCTCGAGAGGTAGAAAGTGAGGCAAGGGACATTTATCTGAATCTCTTTCTGCATAGGCAGATCTACATAAGTGGCTGTGACTCTTGGGAATAATTTTCTTTGGGGATTTTACACATGTAATAATACACTTGACAAACAAAATGATCACATAGTGCACTAACATTTAGATACAAACATTTCTTACGTACATTTCTCTCTCCTAAATATAAAACAGGAAGAGCATCTTCATTTTGCTTTCACTCTGGCATCAAACTAACACTGGTTTCTGCATAGTAATGGTTATATTTCATAGGCCATTATTTTTGAGTTTTTGGAAAACATGTACATTATAGGTGAGATTGCTCACTTTAGTGTTTTGATTTCTTTAGAAGGCTCTTTTGGCTTGCAGGTGGGCACTGACTTGCTGTGTCTGCACATGGCTTACTGTGCCCACAAATCCCAGTATCTCTTCCTCTTTTCACAAAGACACCATTCATATGAGATTAGGGGCCACTCGTTTGACCTCATGGAACTTTATCTATTTAAAGGCAAAGCTAATTTAATCTCCAGATGCAAGTACATTCTGAGGTATATTGGGGTTTAAAACTTCAGTACATGAATTTTGAAGGGATACAATTTGGTCAATAAATGAAAGAATTTGTGGAACAATTTATAGTTGATTATACTAACAATATTTTCCTTCCAGTTTAGCTGTTGCATTCTATACTGTAAGTTAAAATAATTAACAGTATTCTCTGGGACCTGTAATTCTTTCATTAACAATTTAGGTTAAATGCACATAAGATTAGATCTCTAACCAGCAAGACCCTGAAGGAATGTCATATCTATGTAACAACAACATCTTCTAGGGAAGAGGGTCAAAGAACCTGGAGTATAGTTGCTAAAATTAAATGTGAATATCCTAGAATGGACTTTCCAAGAGAACACGGTCAATCAACCATTAGATGTAGAGGAGGGGAGTATCTAAGAAAGGAGAGAATCCTTAAGTTATTGACACTAGAGGAACAGAAAGGGATATGGATAAAGAATAGACAAGGTCTGACCAGGACCATACGAGCCTGGAGGAAGGCAGTATTTGCATATTTGGTCCTTTGGTAAGTTAGTCCCTGTCTTACATAGATCTTTAACCTTCACCTCTCTAGCTACTTGTATTATTTTTAGGCATCGGTCAAAATTATGCAAAAATGATAATCCAAAATACTGTGGTCCAAAGTCTGGAAGTTTAGTTCTCTCTCACAGATGTAAACATCGGGACTGCCAGGAGGCTATGTGTATTCTATCTAGCTCTCCAGATTATTTTCCTCTTTTTGCTCTGCCATCCTTTAGGGTCAGTAGATTTGTAAATGCTTAACAACCAGCTTTTCAAGTATATAACTAACATGTTATTTTATATTTCTTTTACATTAAGAAAGACACAAAAAAAGTGAAACAATGGAAACATATGTCAGACTTTCACTACTTCTTGGTCAATGTCTTGAGTGACTTATTTGCTGAATTACCTAATATTTAACTCCTGGAAGGTATTTTTCTCAGTTTTTGTATGTTTATGCTATTCACAATGTAAAGAATATAGACACAATGCACTTTCAAGTTCAGTCAACCTGCACTAACATTTTCTCCATTACTATATTAACTCTAGACAGTCTACAAAACAATAAGTCAAGATTTAATTTATAGCACTTGATTTCTAGGATAGAAATATTTCCAACCTGCTCAGTTTCAAGCTGCTGATGGGACATTACTGGATGATAAAGACAGTGGAACACCATAGCATAGTATTTCCACCCCACAGAAACAAACAGAAGAGCATGGGTAATATTCAAACTTATAAGCAATGGATTTTGAGGGTTACATTTAAAATATAATTTATGTAATTTTAAGCTTCTAAGATTTTTAAATAATACTTGTACTTAATAGTCAACTTATAAAGTTCTTTAAAATCTAACAATCAATTTTTGCAAGCCAGTACAAACCAACTTTTGGACACCACTGCCCAGGAATGAGGCTATCCTCATTCCTCATTCACTTGGTCCAATCTTGTTCAACAGCAATTCATATGAATTCTAGTTTGTGAGGAAGAAGGGGAAATGGGGGGGGGGTAAATGGAAGGAAGTCTTTTATGAAAATCCTACAGAATGTACACACAACACTTTTGTTTACATTTATTAGCAACAACCTGGTCCAAGGCTACTCCATCAAAAGTAATGTTGTCTCTAGTTCAGTGGGTTGTTATATTAAGGAAAAGAGTAGACTAGGTCCTGGTGGTCAGGTGACCATCCTTCCCTTTGGCCACTCCCATACCCATGTATTCTTTCCTATATGTGTACAAATTGAAAACTATGGGCTCCTTAATTCCTATCTTTTATCATGATGAAAATGAAGGATCTCTGGATACTATATATCCCTCTCTACTTTTTCTAACTATGGCTCCTTTTTGTTCAATGACCTACAAACTAATAAGTAATCTGTACCCCTCTACTCCATTTTAATGGTATTTTAATGCTATTATAACATTAAAGTAATAACCACATACTTGAGGTAATATATTCAGTTAAAGAAAAGGAACTCCAAGACTTATGCAGTGGCCAGGAGTCAATGATGCTGCTGAAATCTAGATGTGCAGGCTAATAATTCCAACCTTGGCAGGAAAATAAATCCTTGGTTTCTATTGTTTTGAAGAAACTCCCTTTCAGTTAGTCTCCACATCCTTAGCTTTCCATTCTAGTTGATTCTTCCTTATCATCCTTCTTGGGCATACAGAGGCAGGTGGGCATTAGAGACCTCTTAGAGGCTGCCCCATTTCAGAAGTTCACTGATGAGTGCAAATTTGTGAGCCAAGAGGTTGCTTTAGAGGTTGAAAAATCAAAGGTGTTAAGAACATTTTTTAAAAAAATATTGATATCAAACCCATCACCAATATCAGAAACCTGGCTGAACTCAATTTCCCATTTTTTTCCCTCTTCAACTGAAAATAACTATTGCAACAAATGCTTAGTTGATGTCCCTAACTATGTATTCCTTTAGTATTTTCTCCAAATTATCACCTGAGATCACTTTGTAACATCCTAGCCTACTAATGTTGTTCTTCTTCATAATTTATCAATTGTTTCCCATCTTCTACTTAGTAAAATGAAAATTCCTTGGCATGATAGGATTGAAGAGTCTGGGACCAATCTTGCCTATCTCTTTCCAGCCTGATTGATTGGATTTCCACATTCCAGATAAAGCAAACCACTGGCAAAATTTTAAGTCTTTGAAAACGTATGGCATTTCTTCGATCCCCATGTGTTTTCACATACAAACCTGTCTTGCTACCCTCTATTCTGTTGCTGTCTATATATTCATTTTTTCAAATTATACTTCAAAGACATCCTCCTTGATATATTCCTTTCAAATAAGGTTAACTACTCACTGCCCTAGGCTAATGCTGTGTAGACTTTCAGTACTGCTTTTTTCATATGAACTAGTTTTAATGGCTGGAGTGTAAAATCTGGATAACCAGCTTCTATGTTTATTTGTATACCCCTTACACTTGACAGAATGCCGACATGATTGTGTTAAAAAAATTAATTACAGTAGTAAAGAATAGTGGGAAGAACTTGTACTTGATAGTAAGATAAGCACTAGTTTAATTCCTGTTTTTTTCCACAATAAGCTTTGTGACCTTCTATAATCTAATTTTTCCAAGCTGTAACTTCTACATCTGCAGAATGTAAATGATAGAATTAATCATAGTTAGGATGTAGTAATGTAATCTTCATGAAGAACTAAGCATCATGCCTGGCCTATAGTAAGTATCTTATAAACATTAAATTGTATTATTTGTGTTGGATGAATTAATGAATTGGCCTATTTTGATTGAGAATTCTTCATATACGAGGCCTCTTGTACACCACTTAAGAGGTCTGGTTATTTTAAGTACCATCACTATCTCATTCCCCTAAATATGGGGAATAACCATCCTATAATATGGTTATAGGTTAATATAATTCAGATTCTAATAGGAATTTCTAATAGTTAAGACTAGAAATGTTGCCATTGTATTTATTGCTGAATATATAATCTCCAGAGTAAGATAGATTTTATAAACTGCACTAATAGTAGAGGTGGAAAACAGTTTTCTAATTGGTACAACTTGTATAATAATATAGGAGGGCAGGGCCAGGGAGGTGCCTGCCGTATCAAAAACTTATTTCCTAATCTTAACTTTTCGATTTTTGTCTTATTTGTCTTAGTACATATTCATGACACTCGAACATCTCATTGTTCACTCTGAACACTTTTTATTCAAGAGTAGTAGAAGTCTTTTGAATGCTATATAGTGAGTAAATCATTACCAGGTTTCTTTAAAGTATCTCAAGAAATGATGTATGACAAGCTCTCAGGAGGCAGGAATTGTAAGGCATAAAAGGCAAAATATTTCATTTGCATAATAATCTCAGTGACCTTTGAAAAGAAGTTATTTAAAAAAAATGGAAATGTTGTCCCGCATTAATATATTTTTTTTAAGTTTATTTATTCTGAGAGAGAGAGGGAGCATGTGCAAGGCAGGGACAGAGAGAGAGAGAGAGAGAGAGAGAGAGAGAGAGAGAGAAGAGCAGAGAGAATTCCAAGCAGGTTCTACACTCAGCATGGAGCCCGACTCGGGGCTCGATCCCACAGTTGCGAGATCACAACCTGAGCTGATATCAAGAGTCTGACACTTCAGACTGAGCAACCCAGGTGCCCCCACATTTCCATTTCTAACTTAAATATGGTGATGACAACTTATTTGTGGAACTCTGGTCATCCTACTAATCTGAAACTTCTTTCTGCTTTAGAGCTTACTTTGTTCCACTTACTTTGACACAGTGGCACACGCTATTTTAATCCATCCACAATTTAACCTCCTAGAGCAGACAAGCTAAATTATCTTGAATTCTAGAAAAAAATCCAAAGCACCTTAATACTGTTTTCCCTCCTAATAGCTCAAGAAAGAGTGGTCACGGAGATTAAAAGTAAGACATTTCTCTCCATCTGGGTTATCTGCTATAGTTCTAGCATGTATTAGGTGTCAACATAGAAAGATCCAGGAGTCACAGTTGGAGCCTGCTCCCCACCCCCATTCTCATAAGAACATGGCTATTTGCTTAAGCACAGCAAATCGATGAGGCCCCTGATGAAAAGATCAGACCCTTTTAAGCCTGGGCCACACTGAGATACTCTGTTACTCTTCATTTGGGAAACATGGACAGGAGTGGAGATCGATCCTTAAAATGGCTGAGTGACCATACTCAGAGAAGAACTGCATTAGCAAGAATATGGTAATTTTTCTTTTATGAATCTTTAATAAAAATCTTCACATTTTATCAATTTGATTCATGGAAAATTCATGCATTATATATGATATTTACATGTTCCAGCAAGTGTTCCTTGCCCTATGGCCAAAAGGGAAAAAAAAATGTTTATTATCTCCAGAACATTTTTAAAATAAGTTACCATTTTATAATATAGAAGAATGGGGGGGGGGGGGTGAGAGAAAGTATCCCAAGCAGGCTCTGTGCTATCAGCATGGAGCCTGCTGTGGGGCTTGAACTCAAAAACATTGAAATCCTGACCAGAGCCATAATCAAGAGTCTGAAGCTTAACTGACTAAGCCATGCAGGTGCCCTGTAGGATGTGGTTTTTAGAAGACTTGTGATGGAGTACTACGTGGCAATGAGAAAGAATGAAATATGGCCCTTTGTAGCAACGTGGATGGAACTGGAGAGTGTTATGCTAAGTGAAATAAGCCATACAGAGAAAGACAGATACCATATGTGTTCACTCTTATGTGGATCCTGAGAAACTTAACAGAAACCCATGGGGAGGGGAAGGAAAAAAAGAGGTTAGAGTGGAAGAGAGCCAAAGCATAAGAGACTCTTAAAAACTGAGAACAAACTGAGGGTTGATGGGGGTTGGGAGGGAGGGGAGGGTGGGTGATGGGTATTGAAGAGGGCACCTTTTGGGATGAGCACTGGGTGTTGTATGGAAACCAATTTGACAATAAACTTCATATATTGAAAAAAAGAAAAAAAATTTAAAAATTAAAAAAAAAAAAGAAGACTGTTGTGTATGCACCCTAATAGTAATGGGAGTCCTCTGAGTTCTTTTTAAGTTGTATTGTTAACATTTTTGAGAGAGAGACAGACAGAACATGAGCAGGAGAGGGGCAGAGAGGAAGACACAGAATCCGAAGAATGCTCCAGGCTCTGACCTGTCAGCAGAGAGCCTGACATCGGGCTCAGACTCATGTACCATGAGATCATGACCTGAGCCAGAGTCACACACTTAACCGACTGAGCCACTCACGTGCTTCAGCGTTCTTTTTAACTCCATGTTTGACAGAAGTAGTTGACCTGCAACAACATCATACAAGGAGAAAATACGTATCTCATATATTATGTTGTCCAGTAGAAGATGTTAATATTTGTTTCAAAAAAAAGTTTTTAAATTTTATTGCATAGTCTTGACTATATACCTTCCTACATTTGTGAAGTGCTTATTGATAAAGATAAATTTGTGCCAGTGTATAGGAACCATCATCCAACCGATGGACATGGCTGGTTAGTAATGAAAAAGAACAACAGGAACAAAAGAGAGAAGTTTCAAAAGGTACCAAACAGAAGATACCAGAAACCGTGCATGAAGAGAAGTAGTAAAGTAAATGTGGTTGTGTCTTACAGGGTGGTGGTAAATAAAACTTAAGGATACATGAATTTATCTTCATGTTCACTTATAAATGTCAACACATATAGTATCCAAAATACATAAAGAACTGACATAACACCCTCACCCCCCCAAAAAAATAATAATCCAATTAAAGTGGAAAAAAGACATCCAGATGGCCAACAGACACATGAAAAGATGCTCAACATCACTCCTTAATCAGGGAAATGCAAATGAAAACCACAGTGAGATAACACCTCACACCTGTCAGAATGGCTAAAATTAAAGGCAAAAAAACAAATGTTGACAAGGATGTGGAAAAAAAGGAAAACTTGTACACTATTGTTAGGAATGCAAACTTGTACAGCTACTATAGAAGACCATATGGAGTTTCTTCAAAAAAGTAAAAATAGGAGGGCACCTTTTGGGATGAGCACTGGGTGTTGTATGGAAACCAATTTGACAATAAATTTCATATATTGAAAAAAAAAAAGTAAAAATATATTACCGTGTGATCCAGTAATCACATTCCTGGGTACTTACCTAAAAATTACAAAAAACACTAATTCAAAGGGGTACATACACCCCTATGTTTACTGCAGCATTACTCACAATAGCCAAACTATGGAAGCAACCTAAGTGTCCATGGGTAGACAAAGGGGTAAAGAAGATGTGTTTATATGGGCGTGCGCACACAGACACACAGGAGTATTATTCAACCATTAAAAGAATGAAATCTTTCCATTTGCAACAACATGGATGGATCTAGAGAGTATAATGCTAGGTGAAAGAAGTCCGAGAAACACGAATACCATTGATTTCACTCATATGTAACGTAACAAAGGAAAAAATAGGTAAACCAAAAACACTCTCTTAATAGAGAACAGATGGTTACCAAAGGGGGGGGGGTTTGAGGAGGAGGTGGATGATATAGGTGAATAGGATTAAGAGTACCCAGATCTTGATGAGCCCTGAATAATATATGGAAGTGTTGAATTACTGTGTTGTACACCTGAAACGAATATAACACTGCATATTAACTAGCCTAGAATTAAAATTAAAACAAGCAGGGGCACCTGTATGTCTTAGTCAGTTACACATCCAACTTTTGGTTTTGGCTCAGGTCATGATCTCGTGGTTTCCTATGTTCGAGCCCTGCAGCTGGCTCTGTCCTGCTTGGGATTCTCTCCTTCTCTGCCCCTCACCTGCTCATGTGGTCTCTGGTCTCTGTCTAATAAACTTAAAAACATTTTAAATGAAAAAATGTCAGCACACACTGTAGCCTGTAGAGCTACAAAAGCCCAAATTCTGAGGGACTTAAAAATTGAAAAGAAAGGGCTTTAAATTCTAGTTAGTTAATATATTGAGAAAAATTGATTTCAGGTGTAGAATTTAGTGATTCATCACTTATATATAACACCCAGTGCTCATCACAAGAAGTGCCCTCCTTAGTGCCCACCTTCTTTCCAGCAACCCTCAGTTCTTTTTCCTCTATAGTGGAGTCTGTTTATGGTTTGCCTCTCTTTTTTTGTCCCCTATGTTCATCTGTTTTGTTTCTTAAATTCCACATGAGTGAAATCACATGGTATTGGTCTTTCTCTCACTTATTTCGTTTAGAGCTTTCTTAAAACAGAACTTCCTGAGGCATCAAAATAATATTTTCTCATTTTCAGAAACAACATTGCTTTATATGGACAATTACAGATAGTACTTATTTTTAATATGTCCTAGGCACTCTGTTAAACATTTCAGGGATTGGCCTTATTTAGTCCTTACAATAGTTCTATCAGGAAAGGATTGGTATTATCCCCATTCCAGTCAAGAAAACGCAGTTTCAGAAAGATTAAGTAATTTGTGCAGGATCAAACAGCTAGGAAGACAGATCCAGATATTAGACCCAGTTCTGTGTTAACCTCTATTATAAAATGCAGTGTTGATAACCCAGTAGAAAATAAGCAAAGAATATATGGAATATCGCTTTCTATGATGACTTAATTGACTTTGGAAAGGATTCCTGATGAGGGAGCATGAGGCCCGTTGAGGACACAGCACCAGCTGGAACACCACTCCTCCCCAGGTGGGATATTCCTAGGACACTACTGGCCACCCAAAACAAGAAAGGACAAAAAGCAAATGGTTAAACTGGTTAGAGTCTCCACCAGTTTACCAGAAAAAGGCAATCCCATCAATGGCCTGAAGAACAGGAACTCCCTATTATCTTAATGCTAAATGCTTTGCTAGAGGGAAAAACAACCCTCTATACAGCTTGACTATAGCTGGGCCTCCAGTAAGTCTTTAGCATGTGAAAGTCTCTTTGGAAACTCTCTCTAGACTTTAACTCTATAAACCCTTCACTACCCATACTTGCAATGCAGCTCTTCCTGCCCATGGGCCCTGTCCCCATGCTTCAATAAAATCACCTTTTCCACCAAAGATGTCTTCAATAATTCCTTCTTGGCCTTAAGCTCCAAACCCCATGAAACCCCCCATCACCCCCAAACTTCATCAATCCAAATTTCTAAAATTAGATTGACAATAGAGGGTACATAACTTTTTATGCCACAGTGTAATTTTGGGACTTACCAGAAGTGTAAATTGCATACTTTCCAATTCTAAAAACAAACAAAAAAAACCTCAAAACAAGAAGCAGTCTTTCCACATTTTGAAGATGTATTAACTGTAATTCTGCCTAGATTATATCTGAAATTCTTTGGGACATTTACATTCTTGCCCTTTAAATGACAATTAGTTGCCATGAATGCTGGTAGCAAAATGTAGTAGGACACTCAAAAGAAATACAGCGTCTTTGAAAATAGCAAAGGGTGATCACCAGCTGTTTATAACCATTGACAATTGCTTTGCTGCAATATTTATATCAAGTCAAGAATCTGTAAAAGATATGGACGTTGAACATAGGTTTACTTGAAGTAGATTTTCCCCTAAAAAATTTATAGGTATTTGGAAATGTGACATTAATCTGTAGTGCTTTTGGTTGGAGAAAATTTTAGTGTGAATCCAGTTACAAGACCAAGTTATACTTTGTATGAGTAATTACAAAGCAGTGGGACATCGAATTAAAGACTTCCACTGGGAGGAAATAATGCGAGCCTGTAATGAGGAGTTACTTTCAGGGATAGACTGAAGAGTAAGGCACACATAGAGGTTAATTTGAACAGTAATATTCCTTCGAAGGTATGAAGAAAATGAATTTTTTTTTCAAGGGTAGAGCTGGGAAAAAGAAATAGTTGTTGGACAATGACAGAATCTAAGGGAAGACTGTGGGGCGGGGGTGGAGATCTCTAATCTATTTCATAAAATATCTGTTCTAAATGTTCATTCTGCTGGCTAATTACTATGTGTCAACTTGACTGGGCCATGGAGTGCTAACATATTTCATCAAATATTATACTGGATGGTTCTAGGAGGGTGCTTCTAGGTAAGATTCGCATGTAAATTGATAGACTGAGTAAAGCAGATCTTCCCCTAAAATGTGGGTGGACCTGATCCAATCAACTGAAAGACTGAATAAAACAGAATGCCTACCCTCCCTCAAGTACAAATTCTCCTGCCTGATAGCCTTTATCAGTTAGATCTTCCTTGTGTGATAGCAACCTTCAGACCCTCAGACTTGAAGTGGGATATCAACCCTACAGACTTTGGACTTGCCAGCTTCCATAATAGCATGAGCCAATTCCTTATACATTGAAAGAGACAGCAATAACCTATTGGTTCTGTGTTTCTCAAGAATCATGATTAATAGTCATCCTTTATAAAAGACTAAGTTTGTGTAAATTTTAAATATGGTCTGTCCCACGTGCAAATGATAAAGCTTTCTCCTAAGCTACTATAAGGAACTGGTAGAAAAAGTATTACAATAGATTTGTATTGGGATAACATGTCGATAGGTAGGGAAAATACCGGAGAAAGTTTCAGAAAGTGCTTGGGGTTGGCGGCACCTGGGTGACCCAGTCGGTTGAGCATTGGACTCTGATTCCAGCTCAGGTCATAATCTCCTTGGTTCTTGAGATGGAGCCCACGTCAGTGCACTGGCAGTGTGGAGCCTGCTTGGGATGTGCCCTACTCATTCTCCTTCTCCGTCACTCTCCTTCCCTCTCTCTTTCTCCCTCTCTCACTCTTCTACAAAATAAACTTTAAAAAAAAAAAGTGCTTGAGGGGTAAGAGTTAGGAAAGGCATAGGGTTGCAAATTTATAGATGTGAAGGATCATTTCATTTTGGTTTGCAATAATAAATTCGTATCAATTACCTATTGCATCATAACAAATCACCCCAGAATTTAGCGACACAAAACATTATGGATTATTCTACTCACACGCAATTTGAGCAGGACTCAGTGAGATCAGTTCTTTGCTTCTCCACAGAGCATGTTTGTGGACCACAGGATCTACTTCCAAAGTAACTTGCTCATGCACCAGCAAATTAATGCCAATTGACGGCTGAGAGCTTGGTTTTCTCTTATATGGGCCTCTCCACGGGCTGCTGCGTGGGTTTCCTCTTACAGCACAGTGGCTGGATCCCAGGGGCAATCACAAAACACAGGAAATGGAATCCACCAGTATTTAAACCCTGGCTCCAGAAACTAGCATAGAATCACTTCAACCATATACTTGCCGGTCAAGCTGTCAAAGAACCTGAATTTAAGGAAAAAAAAAAAAACATAAACTTCTGTTTCAACTGGAGGAATGTAAAAGCATTTGGAGTCATGCTTTTAAACTGCCACAGTATGCCCTCTGGCCACAAATTACTTACATTCCCTCCACATGTGAAATACGCTTACTTCTTCAAGACTTTAAACTGCCTTATCCCATTACAAAATTGGTCTCAGGCTCAGAGCCCTGAGTTTCATCAGCTAAAGCAGGCCCACGTGCAGGTAAGCCTCCTTGGGCTGGATCCTTGGCTCCAGCTCCTGGAGCATGGCTCTGAAACCTGAAGACCTGGGAACTGAACAAATAAATTATCTTCCCCATAACACACACAGCACAGAAGATAATTGCCATAGACGTTCCCATTAGAAGGGGAGTGACACGAGGTGCCGGGCGGTCACCGGTATATCAACTGTGAACTCCAGCCGGGCCCATTTGATCCTGTAGGTCTTTAATAATTAGGCCTCAGTGTGGCTCTCCAGAAAGTATTCTCTGTGGGTCTTGTCTCCACCCTCCAGGCTCACGGCTCTGCCTTTGAATCCTTTTCAGTCAGGCTCCTGCCCATAGAAGATTAGGGATCCAAAGACTGTCTTACGTTTTCTTCTAAGTGGGAGCTATTTTAAATAAAACAACTCTCTTAAAACTTGAGTGGGTTTGCTGTGAAGGCAGTCGGTTCTCTCTATTAGGCGAAAGCCATCACCAAAGTCTTTTTTCAGTTAAGTCCTTCTCTACCTTGGGATCACTGCATAGCTTCTATGAAACAATAGCTTTAATACTTTTAGAAACCTCACTGTTAAATGGAGAGGATTTGAAGACCTGGACTGCTGGTTCTTATAAACTTTTCTGTGATACACCACCTCAGCTGTTTCTGAGCTATTAAAAACAACCTTGTAATTCCACACAGAATTAGACTTGGGGTATCAGGCTATTTATTATTTTGAGAATTTTTTGTTGTATGGAAAGACCCGGAAAGAGAAAGCGTTTTGTTTTTGAATTTAGCAAATTCTGACTCCTTTATTTATTTTGTTAATGTTTATTTATTTTTGAGAGAAAGAGAGAGAGGGACAGAGCACGAGCAGGGGAGGGGCAGAGAGAGAGGGCGACACAGAATCCGAAGCAGGCTTCAGGCTCTGAGGTGTCAGCACAGAGCCCAACACGGGGCTCAGACCCACAAACTGCAAGATCATGACCTGAGCCGAAATCAGACGCTCAACCGACAGAGCCACCCAGGCGCCCCAAATTCTAACTCCTTTATACCTAACACTGTACTCCCTCACCGCATACCCTCACTCCTCTTGCATTTTTATCATAGCTGGCAAGGGCAAGAAGCAGCTTGTGGGATCTTTTGATATTCTCCTATACTATTGAGTTCCTTAGGTTCTTATCCTGTTTTCCGCACCTACTGGAGGAGACAGGTCTCCAACATTTTCGCCACTGCATTGATAAGAGTCCTCTTTCTTGCAGCTTCCAATGACATTTCCTTCATTTTCTTGATTTTGTTTCCCCCTCCATTTTCTTTTAACCCCTCACCAACAACCTCCTTGATGGTCTTTGGGCTATTTCACTAACAC
This sequence comes from Panthera uncia, assembly GCF_023721935.1. Classification (NCBI taxonomy): domain Eukaryota; kingdom Metazoa; phylum Chordata; class Mammalia; order Carnivora; family Felidae; genus Panthera; species Panthera uncia. Next base: position 114,404,289 of record NC_064811.1, on the reverse strand, counting down.
TCTCCTCAAAGCTTTTTTGACTTCCACCTGCTGCCAACCCCCAAGTCAATAACACATTGTTTTTTGTTATGGAATCACCACCCTCCTTCCAGGTAATAAAATCTCTGTCCCTTATCTATTACTAGGTAATACGCCATTCCTAAACGTGGTGACTTAATACAATAATAATTTGTTATTTTGCTCACAAATCTGCAATTTAGGCAGGGCTTAGCAGGAGGAGTGTCAAAGATTAAGGGTCATGCTTAATTTTTTTTTTTTAATGTTTATTTATTTTTGAGATAGAGACAGACTGGGAGCAGGGAAGGAGCAGAGAGAGAGGGAGGGGCAGATTTCGAAACAGGCTCCAGGCTCTGAGCTGTCAGCACAGAGCCCAACAAGGGGCTTGAACTTACGAACCATGTGATCATGACCTGAGCCGAAGTCGAACACCTCACTGACTGAGCCACCCAGGCTAGTACCCATGTTTCAAAACTTCCAAATGTCCAAATAAAAAAAAGGAAGAAAAGCTGCTCGTTGCAGAGCTTTGACATGATAATTTTGAGCAATACAACGTACTGGTTAGTCTATGATTAGAGTTTTGAGATGAGAAATGATTCAGACTCAAGAAATAAACCTATTTGAAAAATTTATAAATCTTGGACAGCTCCAACTTATCACATCAAAAAGCATTAACATTATTTATTTATAATTGAAATGAAGGGATGTGAATTTGATGGTTAGGGAATTAGATTCAAGACAAGAAACACACTAACGGATAGATTCTAACTTCTCATTTTGGAGCAGCATAAACCATAGGTTTTCTTCCGTTATTCCCTCCAATAATTACTTCCCATTCCCATCATCCAATATCCTCACCACATCCTCCTTAATTTTCCTCTATTTTGCCTTTCTATTATTTTCCTTGAAATCCTCTTCAAGGGTTGTTTGGTTGGATGACTTACGAACTTAGTCATCTTTGTTTCTTCTTGTTTATATCTCTTTTGGTTTTCTCTAGCATTTCTACCACATTTCTCTCTTTCGTGATCAAGCTACTTTTTTCTTTTGACTGTCGTTTGTTTTTCAAATGAATCTACCCTCACATCTGTAGACACACTTAAGTTACAGAGTTTACTCCGTGTGTGTTTACTCAATGTGTGAGGGCTGCCTAGCCTTCCAGGCTCTGAAATAAATTTACAGATGTTTCACTAAAAAAAAAAAAAAAAAAAATAGAGTGTCATATGGCCCCCAACTATCACAGAATTCCTTTAGTGATTGAGAACATTTCTATTCAAGATCTAAATCATTCCTCTGAAGGTAACCAAAAAAGTCCCAAAGATGTTAGTTGTCCAACCAAATGAAGAGACTATGAAATCTCCCCATAGTAATTTCATTTCTGGCGTGCCATCAGTGAAGGAAGAGTTGACTTTGTTGGTTTCAGGTGACACGCATAAGAAGGAGAAATAGTTTGGTGTGAATATGCCAGGGGAGAGGTTCAAAATGCGTAGTAAGTTTAAAAATAAATTTCACTGAAAAACTTTAAAGGATCAGAGAAAGGAAGGAGAGAATGGAAAAGGAAGGGCAAAAAACAAACGGTTTTTATCCTCATCCAAAATAGAGAAGGGGAGAGTGACAGTAGATTTGATTGTTGCGAAGAGTCAAGTTTTATAAAAATGAGAAATTATATCTTATTTTTTTACAATCACTCATACTTTCCAGAAATAGATAGCATTTTGTGATTAAAAGGGACCCTGCAAACTAAATGTTCTCCAGTCCATAAAATGATCACGTAGGGATTAGATTTCCAATAAGAGGTCTCACTATAATTGCCTATGGCTGCTTAGGAGTTTTATTAAGAATTCCAACCACTGCAGAAGTAATTGTCAAACATTTTTATTTCTGCTAACACTCTGACTCTTAAAATAGATGAAAAAGATAAATTAAATATTTTCAAACTTCATAGGGATTTTAAGTTTAATTTACTTACCACTAAATATTGAACCAGCTTCCAGAAAAAAGTATCTTTTTCAGTGACTCATTCAAAATGGATTACCTGAGAAGCCTTTGCTATTTCAGAATTTTCTTTCATATTTAGATGTTCTAATCCTGACCTGAGCCGACTTTTACCTGGGGCTGGAACAGCCAGTGTTGGCCTGTGTCAACAACGGTTTTGACCTTACATGAAAATTAGAAAAAGTCTCTGATATAATATTTTTAAATGATGGCAAAAACAGACTGTGCAACATTGCATTAAAAAAAAAAAGTTTTGTAAATACCTCAGTCTTTCATTTACAAAAGACTTCTCATCACTTCTAGTCTTTCTCATGCACAGTGTACCCATAAATATATCAAAAATTGTTATTGGGTATAGAAACCAAAAAGGGAGTTTTGATTTTCTTGTGAAGACGTGCCTGTGAAAGTTTCATTGCCTATTAGTTTGCTGGAAGTCTATTCATGAATTATGTAGATTCTTCAGTTTGTATTGAATTATTTGTTAATTTTGTTTACTTTTAATCACCACCTTGGAAATATGTGACTAACTGCAAATTTAACAAAGGCTTTAGTAAAGGCAACCACAGTAACAGTGAAGACATGTCTCTCCTTCCACACATCTGCAAGTCATTAGCTAAACCTTCTAGAATTTATAAAATTACATCTATCTAGCCAAATGAGCAGTATCTAAAACATCAATTTCCATTATTTATGCATTACTTAACCATGTATATGTAATGTCTACTATAATAGTGATGAACACCATGAATGACCCTTAATAAACCTGGAAGTGAGAACACCCTGTCTCAAATCACTTAATGAAAAGAAGGATGATATGGGACAATTTAGCTTAGTGTTCCCATTCCTGTTCTCTATGCTCCAAATTTGTGCAAATATTTTTTTTGCCCATATCTACGGGTTCTGAGATATTTAAAGCTGGAACTGGTTTTTGCACATGTAGAAAGCTGAAGAGAAGCAAAGTATCTCAAAATAAGTCAGTAAAAAATGTACTAATATAGAAATTAACCAGAAAATCTAGAACTCATTGGTGAATATTTTGGTTTCTAAATATTTTTCTTTTTTGATCAACTGCCTTCCCCTTTGATTTCCCCACCACCACCCTTTGGATCTTCTATCTGGTTGTAATTTTGTCTCATTCCCGACTAGAGTAATTATATGATCTCTGTCTCTAAAATGCGTAGGTATTTCCAGATCCTGTTTCCACTTTGATCACTGACGTATGAAAACTTAGCTTTATACACGTGCCTTTTGTTTGCAGACTAAGGCTTGTTTCGGTGTCCCCGATCCAGATTTTTTCTTCTATATGTGCATTTCCCATATACCAGCCTGTTGCCTTAATGGCAAGAAAAAGGTTTGCTCTGGTTGGTGATAAAATGTGCCTTTCTCAATTTTAAAGGTCAATATCTCTTTGTGATAAGTTCAATTCTTACAGAAAAGGGAGTTTTCTTATTTCTGAACAAATGTTTGACTTTCTCAAAAGTTACTCATTTTGCTTACCTAGATCAGCTGTTATTAACACTGCACAATAGAAACTCATGAGAAACTTAAAAAAATACTGATGTAGGATCCCACTCAAGACTACATAAAATCTCTATTGGCAAATCCTGGGCATTTCTTATATATTTATTTCTTATATAACTATTTCTTACATATCTTAGATTATTCTGATATGAAGCATATATTGAAAAACATTGTTCTAAATTAATGTGCCTCAAAGTTATTAATATAAAAAAACACCTGTAGATTTGATCAGACTATAGATTTTAATTCAGTAAGTCTGGGATGACACCTGAGAGCCTACATTTCTAACAAGCTTCCAGGTGATTTCAATACTGCTGGTCCATAAACCACACTTGAGTAGCAAGGGTTTAAGTGAAAGTAGTTAACTACCTAAGTGTGTGATTATAATTTATATAATAAAGAATTTATGGAAGAGTATTGATTAAATAAATGTCAGGTGTGTGCTTTAGGCTGTAAATATTTTGGGAGATTCTTTGCCTGTGGTCATGAGTCAATATCACTACCCTTGATGTTGTCCTTGGTAAGTACTATGCATTATATTATCTTGTTGAATAATTATCATTCACTCCCTCTGCCCCCAAGAGATCAGGATTTCAAAACATTTCTAAAATAGAAAATACTATATGTGTGATTTGATTTTTATTTGGTTAACCACTAAATAGGAAGGTGTTAGTTTGTGTGAGTATATCTGTGTAATGGAGCTAAGTAGGACTTTATTCCTTCCTTGAACTATCTCCTTTCATCTAGATAAATAGCACTTTTGTATGTCAGCAGTTGAGATGACATTACTCTCCGAAGCTCTCCCAGTAAAGAGACTCATCTACTCATTTTGTGATAAGCTTCCCTCTTACTATTGCCCCAAATCTACTTTTATTCTTTCCAGGATAAGAGATCTTCAAGATATCAAAGTTTTTAAAACGCCTTGGAAATATATGTGACTGTACAAATAGGTGGTGATAAAAATATGAAACTGTGGTTAAAAATATAAGTTTAGAAAAATCAGGAGAATAACTAAACTAGATCTTAAACTTTAAATCTAGAGATACTTTGGTAAAGGAAAAGTTTGTTAATATTAGGACTCATTACCACTGGATTTAAAGAATGTAGACTCCTAACCATCCTCACTCAATCTTGTACTTTTTTCTTCCATCATGTATTAGTCTCTGCCTTTTTGGGTCTACTTATTGTTAGTTACTTATTTTATCCCGTTATTAATTGCTTCTTCTTCCCACTCCTTCCCACTCAGTGCCATCCAAATGATCTCTGCCTAATACTCTTTGTCTAAATAAAGATGGCTAGGGGCACTTGGGTGGCTCAGTTGGTTAAGTGTCCGACTTCAGCTCAGGTCATGATCTTGCTGTCCGTGAGTTCGAGCCCCATGTGGGGCTCTGTGCTGACAGCTCAGAGCCTGGAGCCTGCTTTGGATTCTGTGTTTCCCTCTCTCTGCCCCTCCCCTGCTCATGCTCTGTCACTCTCCCTCTCAAAAATGAATAAGTGTTAAAAAAAATTTTTTTAAAGAAAAATGGCTAACCTTTACAGGCTATAGATCTTCCTTGACTTTTGATGGGGTTATGTCCTGATAAACCCTTCATAAGTTTAACATATCATGAGTTGGGAATTCATTTAACAGACCTACCTTACCAAACATCTTAGCTTAGCCTAGCCTACCTTAAATGCGCTAGAATACTTACATTATTAGCCCTCAGTTGTGCCAAATCATATCACAGAAAGCCTATTTGATAATAAAGTATTGAGTATTACATGTAATTTATTGAATGCTGTCCTGAAAGTGAAAAACTGAATCGTTGTGTGGGTATGGAATGACTATACCTGTATTGGTTGTTCACCCTCTTGATGGTGTGGCTGACTGGGAGCTTCAGCTCACTGCTGCTGCCCAGCATGAGGAGAGAGGATCCCACAGCATATCGCCAGCCCGGGAAAACATCAAAATTCCAAATTCAAAATATGGCTTCTAAAGTGTATCCTGTCAGGGGCACCTGGGTGGCTCAGTCAGTTGAGCGTCTGACTTCGGCTCAGGTCATGATCTCACAGCTCGTGGGGTTCCAGCCCCGCGTGGGGCTCTGTGCTGACAGTTCAGAGCCCGGAGCCCGCTTCGGATTCTGTGTCTCCCTGTCTCTCTGCCCCTTCCCCACTCGCATTCTGTCTCCGTCTCTCTCAAAAATAAATAAACATTAAAGTGTATCCTGCTGCACCGTCTAAGACAAACCATTGTAAGTTGGGGACTGTCTTTGTTTACCATGTAAACAAAGTTTTGGGACATTGTCTGAAAAATGTCCCAAACTCTTTATATGTGGTAATCCCTTTGGTCTTCCCCTACATTTTGAGATGTAGTATTTTTCCTACTTTACAGAAGGGGAAACTGAGATGTAAAATGGTTAAATATCTTCCCCAAGGTAATACTGCTAATGGCAAGCTCAAATTCAAATCTAGGTGTGATAGGAAAAGATAGGATAAATTAGGCAGAGAGGGAAAGGACTGGACTTGAGGTCTCTGGGTGGGGAAAAACACCTATTTTGGAATAATGCTGGGAGTGTCTGACCACAGCGAACCTCCTCAGGCATAAGGTTCCTCTTAAGAATATAACAGACCCAACCTCACTCCCCCTCATGTTTGCCTCAGGAATTTGACAAAAGACCTAAATATGGCCTTGGACCACCCCTCCTGCAATGGAAAGGAGCCACTTGGGAATGGACAACCCAGCACGTAGAGCTATCAAGCCAATACGGTTAGAACCTGGGAAGGAACAAAAGGGAAGAAAAGGCAAAGACCCTTGCCTATAGTCCTTGGGCAATCATTATTGAATGTCCCCTCTCTGTAAAGAGAGCTTTCCTACTATTCTTCCTTAATCTTACACTCCAATAAATTTTTGCCTGCTGCTCATTTTGTGTCCACCTCTTCATTCTTCGAAGCTGCGAGACAACGAATCCCGGGTGTTGTGGTAAAAACTCCTGCAACACAGGCAGTCACTTCACCACTGAATAAGATAATTATTGAATTTCCTCCTAGCTTTACTCTGAGGACTGAATTCATAACCTACAGGTCTCTTGGTAGAATGTTCCCTTATTTTCTGTCTCAAGGCAGAGTCTGCCTGAGGCCATTAAAATGAGGGACCACACTTGTGTGTTTGGCAATAGCTTACACTTACATAGTGTTTATGTTAGTCTTCAGTAAAATACTGTATATGTATTAACTCAGTCCTCACAACAAGCCCTTTGAGGTAAGCATTATTTTTATCTGCATTATAGGTGAGGAAACTGAGGCACTGAGAAGTTAAGAGGCCCCCCGAAAGTTCACACAGTCAGCAACAGAGTGGTACATGAACACGGACGGCTCCAGGGTCCGTGTTCTCAGCCACCTTGCTTTGCTCGCCCCGGGAGGTAATGAGGATATATTCACCTTCTTGTGTGTGGCTCAACCTGACGAACTCTTTTCAAAGGGAAAATATCACAAGCTCCCATAATGCCACTTAGTGACTTATGAATGTGCAATTTCATCTTAGAATTTAGACATATTTCCCACAAGTAGGCCCTAAGGAATTATAAGGTGCCTGTTTGCATGCTGTAGAGCTTCTTTAAAATTCTGACCACATCCTGGTTAGGAAATATGGATTGAAGGTAAATAAATTCTCTGCAGTCTTTGTCAGTTAGCCTTGAGATTGACTGGCTGAATAAATACGTTAAATTACCATTTTTATAAGCACTATAAAAGGAGACTGTTAACAGTTTGGAAAAGTCAAACAATCACTGCGGTGGTTGTGACTATACAGATGGGTTTGGGTTGGAATGGAGCAACACCACATCAGGGCCACCACGCATATCCACCAAAGCCATGCCACTGACAGCGCGTGCAGCCTTGTGTGCTGACAGATCGCCCTGTTAACACCTGTTCCCTTAAACCATGTGTCTGTGCCTGCCTTCCCTTTACACTTTGACAAAGTTCATTGTCACGGGGGCAGAGACAATTAACCAAAGATGATCCTTTTACTTTCATTTACTCCCTAATGCTGGTATGCGAGTTTATAGAGGGCACAGTGTATACCAGGCTATGGCCATACTTCTTGGTGTAATATAGTGAGTTTAAAATTTTTTTGGTGGGGGGTGCCTGGGTGGCTTAGTCTGTTGAGCCTCTGACTTTGGCTCAGGTCACGATCTCACGGTTTGTGGGTTCGACCCCTGCATCGGGCTCTGTGTTAACAGCTCGGAGCCTGGAGCCTGCTTCCGGTTCTGTGTCTCCCTCTCTCTCTCTCTCTGCCCCTCCCCTGCCCACACTCGGTCTCTCTCTCTCTCTCTCTCTCTCTCAAAAATTAAATACACATTTAAAAAATTAAATTTGTGTTAATCTTTTGACTTGGAAAGAAAATAGGTGTTTATGTTTCCAAAAACCTTAAGAAAAACCAGTTTTAATAGAGAAGTCTGAGGTTGACTATGAAAACAAAATTTAAGTTCTATTTGGAAGAGCTTTCCTAAACAAACACAAAGATATATAATGATTTACTTAACTAAATGAACTAGAACCAATTTTCTTCTGGATCTCGGAATCTACATTTGAAAGAAAATACTTGAAAAAGTTATTTGAACTACACTTTCTATCTCTAATGACATTTGTATGTATACTAAAATGACTCAATTATCAATGCTAAACATTGTTTATTTTTTACATTTGCCAATTGTAGAATGAAACTTATTTGAAGACAATACCACCTTATTTCCTAAAGAAACAAATCTTTACTTTCAAAGAACGGGTACTATGGAAAAATTATAAACTATATCAAACAGATGCTGACACCTAAAAGTCCCAAGTTTATATCTGACATACCTAGTGATTAGTTTTTACAGCGAATAGTTGTTTCTCTAATGCTATGGAATAAACTTTTTGTCTTAGCATCTTTCTTCAAGCCTTACTGTACTTTGAACCCCTCTAACTTATCATCACTAAGAAAAGTAGCAACAGCTACTGAATATAATTAATTACATTATCCATTCATTCATTCTTCATTCTACATTTTATATCATATTAGTGTTATTTGGATTGCTTAGCATACCACAAATACTATGCAACTGCATAAACCTATATATTAAACATTCTGGGTCTTTAAAAATAAGTGAGTCCGAGTTGCTATTGGAGGTCCTGCTAAACTCTTGTTACATAAAAGCTCCATGGTAACCACTATGTTCTATGTTGTAGTAGAGGTCCGTGTTACAGATTACTAAATCCTTACTCTTAGGAAAGTGGCTTCATTCCTCCAAGCCACATCTATAAAAAAGGAAATAAGAGTAATGTCTCTCCCTTATAGTTGCTAAATCTATTACAAGTAACATGGAATGCACTTAGCATATACAGCAAGATACCCTAAAACCTTAAATGTGATTTTTTTTTAAAAGTTAATAGAAACCTCAGAAACTTTAAAATCATGACTTCTAATCTGTGTTTTGGGAATAAATCACCCGGAGCCCTTGGTTATGGGTGTTAGGGTGGCTTTTGTTGCTATTATGAATAATGGATTAAATTACCATTGGCATAGTTTTAAATCAATTAAAAGTGTTATAATGCTATTTACATCATTTCCTAAGTATGCTTTTAGTGTAGGACCATTTTGAAAAGAGGAATTTATAGACATAAGCCAAATATTACTCATTTAAATGTTACATTCTCACTAACCTTAAATTTTGATTATCTTAATTAGTTCTTTATAGACAGTCCAGGGAAGGCAACAATTAATCTAGAGGATCAATATAACAAAACTTAATTTTATATTGGATTTGAGTTACAATGAGGTATTCTGATACTATCATAACTTAATTATTTTATGAAATAATACAGAACAGTTCTTGGAGTTTGTCAGCATAATGATGTGGATTTGATTGTAATAAATTTGCACACTTTGCTCACAGTGTAAGACTAAACTTAAAGTAAACTGATGTTACAGTTTTAAGCACAAGTCACTCCAGGTCTCCCATGTTATCTCGGTGATGCTCTTGTTTTCTCTAACGAGCCAGGTGCTGAGAACTGCTTATTGTTGATGTCCTATAATAATGTGAAGTGTTTGAAATATACATTAACTAAAAATATAGATTACATGGATTTAAATCAGAGTCACACATTGTGTTTTTAGCCACAGGACTCTGCAAATAATAGCACTCATGCAGATAATATAATGTTCATTTGATAAATATTAATGCTTACCATGGGAAAATCACTTTCTTATAAAATTTCAAAGTGCATAACAAATGTTCAAGTCCCTCTTTATAACCCTCTAGCAAACAAAGATTATTACTCTCATTTTATACATTACTAGCTTCTAGAAAATAAGGTATTAAAACACTGAGTGGTTGAGAGAACAAATAAATGGAATCTGGACAGCAGTCAAGTGGAAAGAAATAGATTCTAATTATCTAGCCCAGTATGTCAAATAAATAAAGTATGATAGGCTCTTATGATAAAATATGTTACCAGAATAGCTTTATTAATATCAACACTTAAAATATTAGTGTTTGTAGAAACAAAAATGCCAGCTTCAAGTTGTTGTGGAACCAAATAATCCAAAAGACAAGTTTTTTTATTTGTTTGTTTGTTTGTTTTTCTAGGACTCTGCTTAAGTGTGAATCATAATGATCCCACTCTTTGGATTCTAATAAAAAGCCCACTAAAAAGTGGGGAAGGTCTTGTCACCTGCAGTGTAAATACTTTACAAATTGTTATTTTTATTTCTTTTTATACTGCACATATAAATTTACCAACTACAAGAAAGAGGAGAAACTTTAAATGTTATTTTTCAAATGTGATTTTTTTTTACTGACTTTTTGATTTTGAGTCATTTCTTATGACATTTTGATGAGATTCCTTCAATTTAATGGATCACTGGAGTCGTGCCAAAACATGTTATTTGGTTTCAGTAAACAATTAAGAAAACTGCATTTGAAAATTTGCGTTGGATGTGCAAAGAATGTGCAAAATCTTATTTCAATATGAACAGTTTCTAAACAAAACCATATGTTGCTGGCAGACCTTGGAGAGTACTTCAAATCGGTTGGCCATCTATAACATTACATTCTGGATGAGAGTGTTACGTTCTACCCTTTAAAACATTCAACTTAGAAAAGTTACTTTTTATAGGTAACATGTTATTAGGTTGTACTAAGAGCAGAAGAAAGGGAGAAAAAAGTGAAGATGGATGAAAGAATGAGTATTTCTGTGCTTTTGAGCGTATGTTTGAGCAGAAACATGGAAGAACAGGGCAGACAAAGAAACTACAGTTGAAGATGTCTAAACTGCACCTGCTGTCATAGGACTACATTTGGCAACTGCCTGGTTGTCCGTGTTAGAGGGTGGGTTTTCAGAGGCTGCAGCCAGGGATGAAGCCTGTCTCCTAAGGAAGTCCAGAACTGAAGAAGCCAAAGGGACAAATCAATGAGGGAAAACCTACGATGAAATGCTAGCAAAACCAAAAACACAAACGCTGACCGTGGACCTGGAGGAAGGGTCCAATGAGGGTGTTGACCCAATAGTTTGAACTAAGTTAGAGACAGAGTAAATTTGAAAGTGGGTTTGGAACCAGTGAAGTGGTCCCATGGCAGCTGTTACAAACAGTCTTAGGAGATCTGTTCTTCTCTCTCATGTTCTAATGCTTGAGTGTTATAGGCAGGAAGAAAGTGTGAGAACTTGAAGTAGGTGACTTTCTTCCCTAAAATTATAGAAAACAGAGGAAGGGTATATGGAAATAAAAGAAACTTTTATAAAATGTGGAAACACTTCTACAAGATGGATAAATCGGTGAGGGATTCAGAATATGTAGTGATATCGCACTTAACTCACGCTGAACTTAAAGCTGACTAAAACACTCAAACACTTTTATGCCTGTATTTTGGCTATGTCTTATTGATAAGTTGGATATAACTTTCAAGGGAGAAAAATGAAAGCAGGATTTCTCTTAGGTTTCTGGTCTAAGCAACTTCGTGAATAGTGATGACAATTTCTGATAGAAATCAAACTCTGGAAGTCCCTGAGAGTCTTTAAGTAGGTCTGTAAAATCAAAATCACTTTTGTAATAATTTTAAGACCTTATATGTCTTTCCAATTCTCATTCATTAATGTCTGGTGGAATTTTTCAAAGACTATTTATCATGTGATAACATCACGGCTCTGTTGGGCAATTAAATGGCAGTATGTATATCCTTGTGTTCAGATGTTAGTTTTAATTCCTAATTTAGTAAGATAGCTATAAGTCTTATATGAAAAACTCTTTGGAGTCCATTATTCAAAAAACTTCACGATAAGACATTTAGTGGTTTTAATGAAATAGAGTCCTCGAAAATGATAAACTACCAAGATCAGTTAAGGAAAAATAGATGGCTAGAATAACTCTATATCTATTAAAGAAGGTAAAAAGCTTTCCTATAAATAATATTCCAGGCCCAGATGGCTTTAATATTAACTTCTAACATTTAAGGGAGAAATAATACCAATTTTATGTAAATTCCTTTAAAAAATAGACAGCAAGGGGGGGCCTGGGTGGTTCAGTTGGTTAAGCATCTGACTCATGATTTCAGCTCAGGTCACGATCTCATGGTTCATGGAACTGAGTCCTGCATTGGACTCTGCGTTGATAGCAGGGAGCCTACTTGGGATTCTCTCTCTCTCTTTCTCTCTCTCTCTCTCTGTCCCTCCCCTACATGCAATCTCCCTCTCAAAATAAATAAATAAATAAATAAATAAATAAATAAATAAACAAACATTAAAGAGGAGAACAAGGAAAAATTTCCAACTCATTTCATGAGGCCTACATTACCTTATATGGAAAAAAGACACAAAGGTGTTCAAAAAAAGAAAAGAAAGAAATTACAGAGCAATATACCTTATACACATATGGGCACAAAAACCCCTCTCTATATATAAAGAGAGAGATGTTTACCATGGGAATGAAAGGGCAGTTTAACACTTGAAAATCTATCAATTTAATTCACCATATTAAGGTTCTAAGATGGAAAAAGCATATGATTAATTCAACAGATGCCAAAGAAAAATAGCGTTTGACAAAATTCAACACACTCTCATAAAAATTTCTCAGCAAGTTGGATATTGAAGAGAACTTCCTCAATTAAATAAAAGTACAGAAATCCCAGGGATAACATCAAATTTAATAATGTAATACTGAATTCCTTCTCCCCATGATTAGAAAAAAATTAAGAGTGACCTTTATTGCTACTCCTATTTGACATCATAGTTGAAGTTCTACCCAGGGCAATAAGGCATACAAATCAGAAAGAATGTAAAGCCATTTTATTTGCAGAGGACATAAACGTGTTGCACAACTATTAAGTTTATTGCAAACAGTCTCTTCTCAGAGACATTTGTCAAGAACAATCAGAGGCAATTCTTGAATATCACCAACAACCAGAGGCAGTTATTGAATATTGAAGGGGTAGGTAATAGTTGGGTCAAATAACAGGCTAGCCAAAAGTTTACATGGGAAAACCTGTGGAATGAGATGTCTATAAGGGACATTTAAAGGTTACATCACATTCTTGGGAATGTAGAATGCTACATACATGTGCACAGCCATGCATATACACAGGGCAGTGTGTATGCTCTGGAAAAACTAAGGCCCTAACCTCTCCCTTCCAGATAATCTCGAGACTCTGTATATAAAGGAAGTGAAGGCTAAGATGTTGTAAACTCTGGATGGCATTGAAGGTATGTGCCAGAATACATACACAGTCCCTTGGCAAAAACTGGGAAGCTTACTGGTTTGAGACATCTAAGAAATTTGTCCAATCATTGGCTGATAGCCAACAGAGATTTCAATGGCCATGTATGACAAAGTGACTTTATAGAATTAGTTCAGACATGTCACTAAACAAACAAACAACAACAACAAACAACAAAAACAATAATGCCAATGAGGGAGAAACATCTGATTTTCTAAGGTACCACATTATATTACTTACAATGTCCAGTATTCAACAAATAATTGTGATATATGCAAAAAAACAAAAAAACAAAACAAAACAAACCCTCACATTATGTGTCATATATGGGAAAAAAGCAGTCAATAGAAACTATCTCTAAGAAAATCTAGATGTTGAGGGGCACCTGGGTGGCTCAGTTGGTTAAGCAGCTGACTTTGGCCCCGGTCACAATCTCACGGTTTGGGAGTTCGAGCCCCACATAGGGCTCTGTGCTGAAAGCTCAAAGCCTGGAACCTGTTTCAGATCCTGTGTCTCCCTCTCTCTCTGCCCCTCCCCTGTTCGCATTCTGTCTCTCTCTCTCTAAAATAAACATTAAAGAAAAAGAAAAAAAAAGAAAATCTAAATGTTGGATTTGTTAAACAAAGACATAAATCACTTATTTGAAAGAACTAAAAGGTCATATCTAAAAACTAATCAAAAGTATTAGGGTAATGACTTACCAAAAAAAAACACAATATCAATAAAAAAAGAAATTATAAAATATAATTAAATAGATATTCTGGTGTTGAAAAGTATAGCTGAAATGAAAGTTTACTAGAGGGAATCAATAGCAAATTTTAGCAGATAAGTGGGAAAAGTCAACAAATTTGAAGGTGGATCAGTTGAGATCATTCAGTCTGAGAAACAGAAAAAAAAATGAAGAAAAATAAACAGAACCTCGGAGACCTATGAAACACCATCAAGTGTGTGTGTGTATGTGTGTGTGTGTGTGTGTGTGTGTGTATCTATATATCTATATCTATATTTATATCTATATCTATATATATATTATACATAAATTTAAGAAGGAGTGGAAAGAGAAGGGGAGGAAAATATTTGAAAAATAATAGCCAAAATTTTTCCAAATTTGGTGAAAAGTATTTACATATCTTAGAAGTTCAAAAAAATGCAAGTAGGAAAAGTGGGGTGCTTGGGTGGCTCAGTTGCGTAAGCATCCAAATCTTGATTTTGGCTCAAGTCATGATCTCATGTTCATAGGATCAAGCCCTACATTGGCTTCTGTGCTGAGAGCACAGAGCCTGCTTAGGCTTCTCTCTCTCTCCCTCTCTCTTGCCCTCCCCAGCTTGCGTTCTTTCTTTTTCTCTCTTTCTCTATCTCTCTCAAAAATAAATAAATACACTTAAAAAAATGTTTTTTTAAAAAAATGCAAGTAGGAAAAGTAAGAAACCAAATTCCTAAATGTAAAAGCTAAAAAATATTAAATTTTACAAGAAAACATAGTTATAAATCTTGGTGACTTTGGGTTAGGCAATGATTTCTTAGATATAACACCCAAAGCACAAACAACCACAGAAAAATAAGTTGGACCGCATCAAAAGTGAAAACTTTTGTGCATCAAAGGATACTATGAAAAAATAAAAGGCAGCCCACATAATGGGAGAAAACATTAGCAAATCATATATCTAATAAGGATCTAGTCCAAAAATACATAAAAAAGTCTTTTTTTTTTAATTTTTTTTTTAACGTTTATTTATTTTTGAGACAGAGAGAGACAGAGCATGAACGGGGGAGGGGCAGAGAGAGAGGGAGACACAGAATCTGAAACAGGCTCCAGGCTCTGAGCTGTCAGCACAGAGCCCGACGCGGGGCTCGAACCCACGGATCGTGAGATCATGACCTGAGCCGAAGTCGGACGCTTAACCGACTGAGCCACCCAGGCGCCCCAAAAATACATAAAAAAGTCTTACAAGTCAACAACAAACAACCCAATTTAAAAGTAGGTAAAAATTTGAATAAACATTTCTCCAAAGAATGAATACAAATGGCCAATATGCATATGAAAAATGCTTAATATAATTAGTCGCTAGGGAAATACAAATCAAAACCACAATAAGATACCATTTCACACTCACTAGGATGACTATAAATAAAAAAGGCAGACAATGACAAATGTTGACAAGGATATGGAGAAATTAGAACCATCATATACTACTAATGGGAATATAAATGGCACAGCTGTTTGGTAAAAAACAAAACAAAACAAGACGCAAAAACAGTTTGACATTTCCTCAAAAAGTTAAAGACACAGTTACCATTGAGACCCAGCAATTTCACTCCTAAGTATAGCCCAAGATAATTGTAGACATAAGTCCACGCAAACGCTTGCACACAAATGTTCAAAGTGACATTAATCACAATAGTCAAAAAGTGGAAATAAACCCAGATATCCATCAAGTGATGAATGAAGAAACAACAGAATCTGAGGCATTTATTGAAAATTTGTACATGCCATATAACTGGATTAAACTCCTTAGATAGTACACCGTTTCTACAAAAGCTATCTTCTGGATAGAGAGGCTGTAGCCTGACCACAATCTCTGCCATTGCCCACAAGGAATAAGAAATGGCACATGGGAAACGATGGGTAGATTCACGAACATATGTTTGGGGTGGTGCTTTCCTCTTCATCTTTTATTCCCATCAGTCCTAGGCCAGAGAATGATCCACGAGTTCTCTTGGTTCCTGGGAGCAGGATGAGGCAGAGGGTGCCTGGGCCCAGGCTGTGGTGGAGGTTTCCTATCTTTCCAGCCCCAAGGCCAGGCTGCTATCTTCAGGCAGTCCACCTGATGTAAGAGCCTGTAAGGCCTGCTGCTCCAAAAGCTGAGGTATGACAGGAGTCCCCAAGGGGCCTTCTTGATTCAAGAGATAAGCCCCTGAGCCAATCATGGAAATGCCTGGGAGTTAGGGCATGCCAGCCTTTCAACTTCAGTCCTTGCCTTTGAGAATGTCCAGGGCCTTCTGGGCACTGCCAAAAGTTTTAAATTTCAGCAAACAATATTTTTTTCTTGATTTCCACTTTTAAGACCTGTAGGCAAGATCACAGCTTGTAGGCTGAGGAAGAGGCTGGACTGTTGCAATAAGTGTTCTTTGAAGGTTTTGCTCACTCTATTTGGTTCTTGGAATCTTGTTCTAGCTCATTCACAAGAGTGCTACAATCAAGGGTGAGCTCATCACAGGCTTCTTCACTTTGATGCAGGCACCTTCTACCAGAATGCCATCCACGGATTCTATGGCCAGCTGGGTGGCTTCCAGAACATCATATCATATACAGAGATGTGGCTGATTGGTTTCAGGAACAAGAGTCATTGACCACACTGGGCCAAAGGACTTAAACAACCTTTCTCTCTCTCTCTCTCTCTCTCTCTCTCTCCATGCACACACACACACACACTGGTATATTGTTCGGTCATATAATCTTTTGAAATGATTACTTGGATCACTCAAATATCCATATGCAAACAAATAAATAAACAAAATTGAATAATAATCCTTGTCACACAGCATATGTAAGTATAATTACACAAAAATTAGCTCAAAGTGAGTACAGAATATATTTGTGTAATCTTAAATTATGAAGTGTCTGGAAGAAAATAGAAAAAAATCCTTGTGATTTAGATAAGACACAAAAAGCATAACAAATAAAATAAATGTTGATATTTTAGACTCACAAAAATTAAAACTGTTTGCTCTTCAGAAGCCACTATTAATAATTGCAAAAGCAAGCCACAGTTTGGGAAAAAATATTGTAAAACATATTTTTTATAAAAGGCTTTTATATTTACTGGAAAACTTTGTATAACTCTTATAACTCACATATTTGCAAGGTAAGTGGACCTTGTTATTGATCCCCTTGTAGTGGGGAAACCAGGCTTTCCTTTAGCATATAAGAGATATAAAGCACAAAAAATTCAGGGACCTGGCCACAATTCAAATATTTCTTGTTGTAACAATATTCAGTCTGTTCCAATCCCTGAAACCCAAATTTACCACAGTATATCTGTTCTCCTCAGGAAAGGATATTGGATCCATGAACTTGAATTGTATTCTAGAAGGACAAACCCATCAACACTACTTCTGTCTCAAGAAGGGTGGTGATACAATTTGGTTGATACAGAACAATCAGGATTATGCCTGCCATCCTATACTCATGATTAATAATGTCCCTTTTATCTTATAATTTTATCATTTTAGCATATACGTATTTGGTAACACTAAATTTAAGCCACATTCAAACTAACAGAGAAATAGCTAATTCTCCTTGAAATAATTCTTCACGTAGATCAGGATGGGACAATGAGGGGATACATAGGTGGTGCTACTTCTTTGTTCATAGAACACACATCAATACAGCCTTTTAAAAATTATTATGGGTGTCTGGGTGGCTCAGTTGGTTAAGTATCTGACTCTTGATTTCAGCTCAGGTCAACATCTCACAGTCATGAAATTGAGCCCCACGTTGGGCTCCACATTGGGTGGAGCTTGCTTAAGACTCTCTCTCTCTCTCTCTCTCTCTCTCTGCTTCCCCTGCTTGTGCTCTCTCTCCCTCAAAAAAATAAATAAAAATAAAAATTATTATTATTATAAGAGCTTGATTTCGAATTACTAAGGTGTTTTAGATGTGGAGACACACTGGAAGTGCTTGAAGAGGCAATGTCCAAATTACTAATCTGAAAAGCCGTTCTGTTCCACACTTATGAACTTCAGTATTCTAAAATTTAAAATAGGGATGGGACCATCTTCCTCCCATATAGCACAAGGATGTCATAAAGGTCATATATGATAACGTATTTGAGTGCAATTTGTAAATTCCAATGTGAAACAGATACTTGTTTTGAAAAAAGTTTTTTTTTCCATCCAAAATCTCAACTTCCATTTAAATTTTCTTGAAGATTATTTGGCAGATTTTGTCGAGTATCTTCCCCATCACATTCCTTTCCTTAAGTTGCTCTAGTCTCTGATGATGAAGATAAACCTAGAAATCAATGTTGGCACAAGGGACTGAACTAAGTTGGGCATATGATCCAGGCTGACTCTGCTATCTTTCTCTTAAGAATCTGAATTGAATTACACAAAGTACTTTTCAGATGATGTCCGTGGAATCACAGGATTATATGACGTCATGGTCAGAGTTGGGTCAATGTTTATGCAAATTTCTGGTAAACCAAAATTATGAGGAAACTGAAGCTAAGCACCTTGCAGATGAATATCTTCCAGACAGAAGAGAAAACAGATGGAGACATAAGTAAAGCCTGGCTGCCAGAGGGTCTAGCCCAGAGTAATGAGGAGAGTTGCTGGCCTGTGACTGTCTGCATTTGGGTTCTGTGAGCTATCTTGCATTCTTAACATGGAGCCCCCTTCACTTATGATTGCTGATATGGTTTTAGTTCTTAACCAAATGATCCCTAACTGGACCATAGTAGTTCACCCACTGTATAAAACACCCTGATTCACTTCAAACTTTCTTTGACAAAAATATGGTATTAAGCTTACTCTTTCACTGCACTCTTATACTCTTTCACTACATTCTTATCTATAGACTTAGGTTTCACATTTTACCTTTAATAAGTGTTCACAAAGAAAAATATTGTCCATCTTTCAATATATGTTTGTAGCACCTATGACACTTACATATGCTATCTTTGATATACATATATTTCAAATGATTACCTTGGTATACATAGAAAAGAAAAATAGATTTCTTGGAAATAAGAAAATATTAGGATTTTGGTGGGGTTTCTTTTGGCTAGTAGTACAACTTATTTCTCCATTCCTAGTTTTCTCTTGCTACAACGTTTTATGTTTTAAAGATTGCCCAGCTAATGCAGCACTTGCTGGGAAGCTGAGGTATTATCCATGCAGCTTAAATATTTATGAGTAAAAAGAAACTACAAGCTGAAGGGTGTGCCATTTATGAAAGCTTTAATGGATGTAGTTTAGCCCAAACTGAAACCTGTTTGGGGAGCACAACTGCATTTGTTTAATGATACATGAAAATATTACCCTGTACTTGGCATAACATCAGCAAGTAATTGGAAAGCAGAAAATGCCTAACTGTAGTTGGTGAGACTTTTACTGCTGGAAGAAAAACTGCTATGATTATAGCAGAAGACTATGTTAGCTAAATAACCGTGCTTCTGGGGCTTAAACACAGGGAATATTATTGCACATATGTCATGACAATGCAGTCCCTGTCTTCTTAAGTGTGGGTTTGGTCCCACGTGGGCAGTGGTGAGCAAATATTGGATAACATTGGCACTTGGCAGTGACACCTGCAAAACACAGACGTCATTGGCAAATGTTGCACTTATTCTAATTCAGAGCCACGTTGGCTTCTAATTAGACTTCTGAGAAACAGTGGGATGGTGGATATTCACAGCTTCCAATTAGACTTAGGAGAAAAGAGAAACAAGCATGTAGAGAGATTATTTGGGAGTCTTTGCCTTTGTTTCATTGGCATATCCTCTACTCACTCTTTCCATTCTTTTTTTCTATTTGTTTGCTTGAGAGACAAAGACCAACAACTTAGGCTGAGTGAGTCTCAGTGATTTGTTTCAAGTGTGGATAGTTCCCAGTCACAGCTGATTGAATTTGCTATTGTGTGTTTGTGGGTGGGTGGAAAGGGGACAGATGAAAGAGAAAAGAAGGTAAGAGCCAGACTGCTAGGGGCTGAGGGTGGCAAGTGTCAGCTGGGATTTCTTGTGCAGTCTGAATGGAGATCACCTCCTTTCCTCACCCTTTTCTACTGCCCAGGAAGAGGAACTCTCCTGAAGTACATCAGACCAGAAATGTTGGCTCAATTTATTTTACCTTATCAGCTTCTGGTTTTCTAGACCAAACCAAAAAGCATGTAGCTAAGTATAAAACATCTATTCTGAAGTCAGCCTAACTCTTCATGAAAAGTCCATCCTAATTATTTAGTAATTAAGAATTTAATATGTGATAAACAATGATTTTGATTTGATCTATCCCAGTATAAAAAATTCATAGATTGTAATGTACGCATATACATATAAATGCACATGTTGTAATTTTCTTTTTCAATTAAGTATTGTGTGCATTAAAGAAAAACTAAAAAGTTATATATGCACATAGTTTCTAATAATTCTACAGGGTTGAGAAGAGAAGCAAGAGGATCTTCTTCCCCCAGTAATTCTCAACTCTCTCTACCTCCCCTTACCTCCAGAGGTAATCATTTAAAAACTTTAGTTGTTTCTTTGGATGTTTACCTTCATGTACTTAAAAACATGCTAATATTGGGGTGCTTGGGTGACTCAGTCGGTCAAGCGTCCAACTTTGGCTCAGGTCATGATCTTGAGTTTTGTGAGTTCGAGCCCCACGTCGGGCTCTGTGCTGAGAGCTCTCTGTGCTGACAGCTTGGAAACTGGAACCTGCTTTGGATTCTGTGTCTCCCTGTCTCTCTGCCCCTAACCCACTCACATTCTGTCTCTCTCTCTCTCAAAAATAAATAAACATTAAAACATTTTTTTAATAAATAAATAAATGAATAAAAATATGCTAATGTTGTTATGTTTTGACTCTTTCTTTCTTTGGCATATTTCTTTCCCCTATGCAAGATTAAAATTTATTATTTCATCCATGCCCATTAAAGAAAATTTATTCTGATATTTGTTAAAACAGTAAGGAAGACTTTATTCAGGACTATTGCAATAGGGGTTAAGACTATCACAATAGAGAAGAGAGATCAGGCTCAACTCTGAAGACAGCTGGGGATTTGTAATCAAGAGTCGGAGTGATGGAGTCAATGGATGTATAAAATTACTAAGAGGAGACATCAAGGGTAGAGGGTTTATTACTGAATCAATTTAACAAGACTTTGGCTGAAGGCAGACCAGGGTGACCAGATGTCTAGAGTGAGGATTTGGAATTTGATCAGATATCAAGAGTGATCAGACAACAAGGATGAGAGGAATTCTTGCTAAATTGACTTAGGGATTCTTCCTAGAACTGGATTAGGCAGGCTGAGGACAAAGCTAAGGAGGCAGCCTAGTACAAAAGAGAATTCCAAACAGCCTGTCTAAAGTTTGGTCCAGAGAGCCTTTATCACACCCTCTTTTCCCACTACACCTAAATAAATCTTCTTTTCCTAGATGGCTATGTGATGATTTTTAGTAAAATCAATAGTCAATGTTTGCCTTATGATTTCACAAATATAATGTACTTTATGGTCAGCTATGTCAAATGGTTTATTATATTTCCTTTGTTTTACAACCTGTTGATTTCCCTGAGGTAAAAGCCTCATTTTTTTTCTATAGTCAAATTATTCCTTAATCTTCTTCATAAGTATAAATCTCCTCTCAATATATTAAAACAAAAGATTCTCTCTCTTCCCTCCCTCTATTATCTTGTGTTTTCTTTTCTTATCCTTCCTTCCCTTCCCTGTTTATTTTTCATTTTCCTTTCCGCTTTCTTTTCCTCTACCTTCCTTTTCTTTGCTTTTCTCTTCTTTACTTAGAAGTAATGCTAAGCACTATATGGGCACAAAGGAAAGAGACCCTGGAACCCCAGTTAGTAGAGCCCAGCTCCATCATGATGGCACAACAGAAGCCCACCCTGCACACAGCAGTGCCCTTGTCCCATATCTATTCCCATGGACACTTGGGGCAGGGACTGTCTACTGTAACCAAACATGCATCCTGGACTTTCTGGACAAAGACCACCCGTTGCAGGAAGATGTCAGACTGTAGATCCAGGAGACCATGTGGGACATGGGGAGCTGACAGATGACATCAGGACAGCTGATCTAGGATACAGTGTGGAAGTACAGATGTGACAGATGTAGAAGTAGGGATAGGACAGAGATTATGGGATGCAAAGATCTGACAGACAATGTTGGATACAGGGATCCACAAGATGATTTGGGACAGTTAGATATAAGAAGGATAATGTCTGGTGGGTAAAGATTGCACGGGCAGATAATTTACCATGCAACGAATGTCCAGATCTTATGAACTAATCCTGTGGCCCCTTGTCTGGAATAAGGTGACAGTAGGTTCACTGACTGCAGGAGCTACTAAAAGTTGTCTGAGCCACCGAATGACAGGGAAAGGGCCTGTAAAAACAAACATTAAGAACTCTTTTCAACCAGCTGACTGTGGATGTGACTCAGTAAAGGAGCCAACATAGAAGCTAATAGCCATTCCAGGTCTTTGAGGATTAAAGTACAAGCTATAAATTGAGATGGATGGAGAGAAGGAGAAGGGAGGGAAGGAAGGAAAACATAAACAAAAGGATGATGAAGAACACACAGATGTGGATCAGGGAAAATCATTCCATACCATTGTCTAAGAGTTGAAAGAACTGGATGATATACACAGCTTCTATGAATCAGGAACTTATGGCACACACAAGGCTTAAAGATACAATAGAAGACAATAGAAGATGATGAAAAATGAGTTGGTGGTTCTCAAGAAAGAGAAGAAAAAAGTTAAATGAAAAATGAGGTAATATTAACTACAGAAAGGAGGAGAAAGGATATGGATGAAAACAGAGGAGCAATAGGGAGAATATATTTGAAAAATAGACTAAACAACAATGACTTCAAGAAGAATTAAAGAGAAAGTCATCGATATGAAAGTATAAGGAGATACAGGGTATGCGTAATTTGTGTGAAGAGGAGAAAAAGGAAATATAAAAGTAAAATATCCAGAGACATAATTTAAGAGAGCTTTCCTGAAATCAAGGAAGAGTTGAATCCACAGATTAAAAGTGTATTTTATTCCAAATAAAATCAATATGGACTTAACTCCAGGATATATCCTGATTTTATGAGACTCCAAAGAGAAAGAACTACACCCCTAAGATTCAAGCAATAGTAATAATACCAAAAATAACAATAAACATCAATTCACTTTTAGGGAAAAAAATCAGACTTTTCCAAGCAAAATGAAACAGTTTAAATGAAACGCTTGTGTCTGTAGGGAAGGAAGTGCAGAAGACAGAGAGAGAAGTATAGAATGAATTCAGCAAGATATGTTTTATTTTGTTTTGTTTTGTTTTAATGTTTATTTTTAAGAGAGAGAGACAGAGAAAGACAGAGTGTGAGAGAGGGAGGGGCAGAGAGACAGAGACACAGAATCTGAAGCAGGCTCCTGGCTCTCAGCTGTTAGCACAGAACCCAGTGCAGGGCTGGAACCCATGAACTGTGAGATCATGACCTGAGCCAAAGTCTGATGCTCAACTCACTGAGCCACCCAGGTGGCCCGAGGTATAGAATGAACTCGAAGAAGGGCAGAGCCCAGGTCATGTTGAGAGTTTAAGTTGCAATAAGAGAGGTAGATTTTAATTTTAAGTGCGCTGGGAAGAATTTGGGAGATGCTGTTGCAGTAGTCCAGGGGAGAGTTGGAAGTAACGGAGTGTAAAAAGATGGCAAGGGAGATGGGGAGAAACAGATGGGTTAAACGCATATTCTGGAAGTAGAGTCAACAGGAATTGGTGACACACTATGTGTGAGTGGCAGTAGGGAAAGCAGGGTAAGTGAAGGCATGGGTGTGAGGAGGTTTTTGGATGGAGCAACTGGATCGTGGTGGTGCCTTTTCATTGAGATGCAGAAACTGGAGGAGGAACAGTTTTGAGAGTCTGGTTTGAGACAGGTTAAACTTCTGCTATCGGGAGTGATATTAAAATAGTTAATAGGTGATATTTTCATAGGAGCCTACTAATGAGAATGGCTACTTTCTAATAAGAACAGTATAATTCAGTATAAATAATTGATTTTACCATTGCAGGGATTTCCTAATGGAAAGTATGGTGTTATAATTAATAATGATAGTAAGTAGGCACTATGTTACATGAGTTGGAAACTCAAGACTGAAACAAAACCAGTGTAGGGTTTTTTGGGATATAGATCATGTTTACGGCCTAAAACTGGATGATGTTTCTAGGGGTGTAGAAAGGAAAGTCAAGTGACCCTCGGTCCAAGTCCTTGTAAACAAAGGAGACTGAGGAGTAAAAAGAAAACTAATTGTGAGTTATCATGGAAGGTAGGGAAAGAAAGTGTTCAGGAAGGTATAAGAGTGGTCAGCTGCTTTGTACCCCATTAAGAGCAATAGGATAAAGTCAGAGGAAGTCATTGGTTTGACAACATGGAGATCTTTGGTGACTTTGACAAAGTAGTTGCAACAGTGGAGTGTGGTTTAGGCTCTTGACTAAGGTAAAGGGAAATACAGGAAGTAAAGTTGCAGAGGCAGTCACTAGACAATTTGATCAAGAAGAAATAAGAAATAGGGTGGTATGTGAAGAGAATTTAGGAGACAAAGGAGAGTTATCATTTTTTAAGATGGCAAATATTGAGGCATATTTGAACACTGGTGGGACAGATCCAGTATAGAAGGAGAGGCTGATGGTGCAATATATAAAGGAGAGATTACCAGAGAAGGACTTTTGAGTAGACAGGAGGAGGTGAGATCCAGAACATAAGTGAAGGATTAGACTCTGATAGGGGAAGGGACACATCAAACATTGCACCAAGAGAGAAGGCAGAGGATATGGGTGCAGAAGTAAGTAGTTTAAAGATTTGGTGATAAGAAGGTATAGAAACTATTGTCTAATTGTTTCTGTTTTCTCCATGAAATGTGAAGTCGGGTCATGAAATGAGAATGGGAGGGAGCGAGTGGGAGGCTTAAAGAGAAAAAAAGGAAAGTGTGAAAGCATCTTTTCTGAGAATGGAAATGAAGTTTACCAGGGAAATATAGTAGTTGAATTTAAGATTTGAAGAAAAATTATAGTTTCAATTTCTAAGAACTTCCCTCTCTCTTTTAAAAAATAATATCCTGGTATTTTTTTCTATTGTATTCAATATGCTACCTGTGATTATATTGCTTTTACTTTCAAATTTTAATCTTTTAGCCTAGTATTTTTCTTCCAAATTTCACTTACCAGTTTGCTTGTTCTGGGGTCCATCTTTCATGTTCCTGGAAGTCTTTGTATAATTACACTTACTTAAGAGTGGGAAATTAAAAGACATACTAGAATCTATGAATGCCTGGATAGGTCTTATCAACTGTGATCTTCACTGTAGGGTGATATGCCCGGACATTCAGTTGGCATTCACCCAAAGTCTTTATCTTTTTCTTCTTGGGTTGTTTAGATATCTCAGAAAATGAAATTATGACTGCCAGTGTTCTGGGATCCAAGTGAAAGAGCCCTGAGGATGGGCTGAGGTCCCATATACCACAGTGCATATATTCACTGCATGTCCCTGCAGTATCATACTTCCACTACCAAATAAGCTAGGAGTCATCAAGTCCAAGTATCTTCTAACAAATGTCCAGTCTTCTTCCAGAGTGGTAGAAGGGCAGTTTGGAATGGGATTTGAGAAGGTAGTTTATTATTACACAGTCTTCTAACTTTGCCTTTTATTATAGTTTTCTCTTCTGTCCACAATCCCTTCTTAAGATAACGGTGCTACCAATTTTTTAGTCATTGGGGAATTCAGAATTGTTCATAAGATTATCTCTTGGTTTTTGTCACTTTAGTCTTAGAATTTAGTTTTCTCATGTCTTTTAAGGTCTTTGCTATATCTTTTTTCCAGCTTTAAAAATCCTATCATAGCATCATTTCTTCTTTCCATCCTGTGGTTTTCATGAGTGAAACAAACTATCATTTTGTAAGAAAGCATTTAAGTTCCCATTTATACCTGGAAGTCCTGTCCACTTTGCCTGATATTTTTGCTTTAATAATAGGAGCTATGTAGGGTCTCTCTTTATGCTTTTATATTAAATGATTGCTGCTCTCCAAACTTAATGCCAAAGAGATTTTTATTGCTACCTTCTTATTCTCTCTCATTTGTGACTATACTGACCTTCAGGGATTATATGTATATGAATACGGCTTTACTAGTAAAGTTCTATTCAGTATCCCATTGTCCATTCCCCTCCCCAGTTTGTTTATATAGTGCTTTTTGTCTAATTTTTTGTAATACCAAAACTGTCTGTGATCTCATGTTTAACAGGTGAGATTAAGTTTTACCGAATAGTGGTATTTGCTTTTGTAAAGCCCTTTATATTGCATAGGGTATGTGCATGTGTGTGTGTGCACGCGCATGTGTGTGTGTATGAAATTTCATTTAGTACTCAAAATATCTCTCTACGGCTGAGAGGTTATTATTGAGATTATTATTCCAATATTAAAGATAAGGTAACTGGGTCTTGAAGGGATGGTAGATTTGTTCAAAGTTGCAGAGTTTTCAAAGGACCTAGGACTTGAACTCAAATCCTCTGATTTAAGATTACATGCTCTCTCTACTTAAGTGATTTCAACAAAAATGTCTTCATGTACTTGTTATCTGTCTGGCTGAAATGAGAGTAGTTTATAAGATTGTCAACTTCTGTGATCTTATAGAGCTTATTCTTGGGAAGAGATGGGTCAAAATCAGTGATTTTACAAATATATATATTTTTAAATATCAACAGAGGTTTTCAAGGAAAGATAACAGTTTGAAGACATTCATCTATATTTCTCCCTCTCCAAATTCCACAAATTACTCTGAGTTTTGTTTTTCTTCTTGTTTTGTTTTGTTTTAGATTCATTTATATAAAAGACTCTATCCATGGATTAAATTTGAACTAATACCTGAATATGGCCAATGTGGATGGCCTGTATAACCAGCACTACAGCTCTAGGCTTAATTTATATGGAAGATCCAGATATTCCAAGATTAATGGGAAGAATATTCCAGAAATAGGGAATGGCATTCTGTACAAAGAAGGAAGCTTCTATAACGTGCTAAGATACAAGTAAAAAACAGAAGGAATATCAATATGATTGAAGCACAGAGAGAAAGATGTGCAAAGGGAATTAAAGGCAAAAATCTGTAGACTCATTTCCAGGCAGCCCATTCTATTCTCTCCCTTGAATGGAAATATCCATCTTAAGTTTAACAGGACCAAACAAAGAAGACAGCAGAAGGTGCACGTTTTGGAGTAACAACAAGTATTTTGTTTGGTCCTGTTAAATTTAAGATGGATATTTCCACTCAAGGGAGAGAATCAAATGGGCCACCTGGAAATGAGTCTACAAACTTCAATTATAGAGAAACAGATTTTAGATCATGTAGATATTGTGTAAAGCCATCTCTTTTGATGAGATTAATTATCTAGAGAAAAATTTATTTGAAGCAAAGGGGCTTGCTTAGAACTGAGTTCTAGGGTACTTCAACATTATGTATCCTATACAGATAGAAGAAAGTAGCTATGAGGTGTGAGAAAGGAAGCCAACATGGAAGAAAAAAGCCCCAGGAAAATAGTAGAACCAAAGACAAAAGGAGAAATTGTTTTAAGATTTGTCAACTGTACTGAACTGCTGTTGAAAGATAAACAAGTGATCAACAGATTTTGCAAAGCTACTGTTATAATAGCAACCTCCATGAAGTGTGGAATGTGGAATCATTTTGGAAAGATTTTAGGGACAAATGGAAGATGAAGAGGAAACGAAAATGTGATTGAAGACAATTTTTTCAAGTAGTTTCATTGGGAAGACAATCAGAAAACTGTAACAGTAGATGGGAGAAGTGAGATGAAAGGATTTTTATGAGTTTTTTTTTTTTTTTGATCAGAGATGTTATGCATGTTTCTATGTTAATTGAACTGGTAGAGAGGAGAAAGAGAAACCAATTTTGCAAGAAAAGAGGGGTAATCAAGAAGCAAAATCCTTGAGAAGGAATAGCAGATGGCATTCAGAGCAAAAGAGGTTAGCATTTGATAAAAATGGTAATATTTCCAACAATGGTAACTGGAGAGAGCCAGAGAGTATACAAATGCAAATGAGCTGGGAGATTTAATGGAGGTAAGTGAGCAAGATCATGTTTGATTGTTTTTGTAACATCATTAAAACAGGAACAAGGTCAGATAGTGAAGTGAGGAGCATATTAGAATTACTACCTTTAAACTAAAACAGACTATGTTAGAAAAATAAACAAAAGCTGAATCCAAATGCATTTCCCAGTATTATTTTAGCATATGCCAGAAATAAAAAATAAAGATTTATGGTCCTTGAAATACATATCACTAACCATAACAACGTTTCACTCAGATAGAAGTCCTGACATATTGCCTATATTCACTTAACTTTAAAGTTTTCACCTTGGATGAATGGATAAAGAAATTGTGGTTTATATACACAATGGAATACTACGTGGCAATGAGAAAGAATGAAATATGGCCTTTTGTAGCAACGTGGATGGAACTGGAGAGTGTGATGCTAAGTGAAATAAGCTATACAGAGAAAGACAGATACCATATGGTTTCACTCTTATGTGGATCCTGAGAAACTTAACAGAAACCCATGGGGGAGGGGAAGGAAAAAAAAAAAAGAGGTTAGAGTGGGAGAGCCAAAGCATAAGAGACTCTTAAACTGAGAACAAACTGAGGGTTGATGGGGGGTGGGAGGGAGGGGAGGGTGGGTGATGGGTATTGAGGAGGGCACCTTTTGGGATGAGCACTGGGTGTTGTATGGAAACCAATTTGACAATAAATTTCATATATTAAAAATAAATAAATAAAATGCATGGACATTAAAAAAAATCTTTAAAGTTTTCACCTTGGGGTCAAAATATTAGGAATATGACTGAGACTATAACCACATTGAGTGATAATCACCAGTAGAAATTGTTTAGATTGTCATATTTTTTGTACACCATGTAAAACCAACATTTGCTCATATTTCTGGCATATGTATGGTATATAAACATTTCCCACAATGTGTACAGGGAAGCAACGTAACAGTCATAGCTTACTCCACACTGCAGCCTATATCAATCATCATCATCAACTTGTATTTAATAAGCACTAAGTACCATTAGAAGATACTTCTGTTACTACATCCCCCAAACAATGAAGTGTATAACTGTTTAATATTTTTTGAGAAAATGTTTTATTTTTCCCAATACAGCCTCTTAGGCATTGTCTGAACAAGAAGAGAATAGATGCCTAGGGATGTAGGAAATAATTTCCATGTATCCTATTTGTAGTTTAGTTGGATAAGATGCCAAAGCTATGCAAGACAAAAGACCATATAGAGCTTCAAGATATTGCTAAGTAATATTTGTTTCATTGAAAATACACACTCACCCATTTTTCCTAATAATGTTTGTTTTAAAATGAAAAAGTAGCAAGGCAGCAAGTCATGTTGTTTAGGGTTTCTACTAGGGAGCCTTTTAGCAAAAATAACATAATAAAACTACACGATTGTACATCACATCTTATTTAGTGTTTTAAGGAGAAGGTTATTGTTTGGGAAAAAAATGAAATATGTCTATTCATTTGTATGAGACTTCATCATGTGGATAATGAGTTAGTTAATAATAAATGTATGAATGGCTTTATTTTATTCTTATAGATCAACAGTGTATCATAATCAATTATAACATGCTGCTTATTTATTTTTTAATGAAGTGAGTATATAGGGTACCCAACATTTCAACATGCTTCTGAAACTTATGGAATTTTGAAAAATGTTCAATACAATTTCTTTACATACAAGTTATCATTTTGAAATGGGATACTTTAGGGGGACAATAATTAATTAAATAAACAGAGGCCATTAAAAGGTGAATTGCTTATGCAGCATGGTTAAAGAAGTCCTCTCTAAATTATTTTTCTCAGACCAATCGTTTTGCCTCACTTTCACTCCAAACAATTCTTCACTACGTTTTCCCCAGGCATCCATGAAGAAAATAAATAAATAAACTAGCAAAGAAAAACCAAAACAAATTGAAGACATAATCTTTAGAGAGCCATATGCACATTGCAAAATGTACATATGTTGCTTAGATATCTGCCCTTTTACCCTCTTTCATAAACATTTATCATGGATAAACTTACTGAGTGAATGTGTAGAGGTCATCTTCATTTCGGATCATATTTCCTCCAATTATAAAATGAGATCTTTGGAAGTTTTGATCTCTAAATGCCCTTTGGGCTATTAGCTATCATTTAAATCAGATTACCTGGTGGAGTAGAGCCCTGTTAGGATGACACTTGGACTCAACTAGAATTGGTTAGGAGCAGGAAGAAGCAACAGCAATCATACAGTTACAGCACTTGTCAAGTTTCATTAGGGCCAGTCCCTTCACCTGAACACTGAGCATTTTGAGAGCTGTCATTCATTCCCTTACACGGTCTTGCATATGACTACCACAAAATAGAGAGAATTCAAAAAGTGCTGGTTGTATTGGATTGGACTGTATCTGCACAATACAATTGCCCCAAACTGGAGAGGTCAGGTTTGAGGTCGGGAAGCCCCAGGGGAGGAGAAGGCAGTATCATAACAAGTGATATCATTACCTCCTTGAAATGTTACTTTCTCCATCTAGTTATGAAAACATGTTAATCTAGCTGTGGAACCAATAACATCTTTTGAACTTTCCATGTTGAAATATTAAGCCTTACACAGAGAAGTGAAGCTTGAAATGAGTTTAAAACACAGACTCATAATTCTTAGAAAGGTTATTTAAAATCAAGTAAAGAGATTGTTGCTGGTGAATGGAATAGGAGAGGTGGTAAAGTGAGGGGGGGAGGACTGTCACTCTTATTGTATAAATCCCCTTATGTTTGATTTCTCTCTCTTCTTCTTTTTATTTGCAACAAGTGTGTTTTCTTTTTTTTTTATAAATTTTTTTTTTTAATGTTCATCTATTTCTGAGACAGAGAGAGACAGCATGAGTGGGGGAGGGGCAGAGAGAGAGGGAGACACAGAATGCGAAGCAGGCTCCAGGCTCTGAGCTGTCAACTCAGAGTCCAATGTGGGGCTCGAACTCACAAACCGTGAGATCATGACCTGAGCTGAAGTCGGTCGTTCAACCGACTGAGCCACCCAGGCGCCCCACAAGTGTGTTTTCATAACTGAATAATTTACCAAGCTGATAGGTAGATAGACAGATGATAGATAGATAGATAGATAGATAGGACTGAAAAGCAATCACTGGAATAACAAGTGAGTAAAGAAATCACAGAGGAGAAATGACTTTTTAAGAACACTGACCTAGAATAGTTATCTGTTCCTTATTCATTATGTTAACATGTCTTAGTTCCCTCTCTCACACCTCTAATACCCTCATACTCTCAGGTGGTTAGAGATCCTTCTTCTGCAATCCTTCTTAGTTGTAATTAATGGAGGTGAAACCAGCCCACCTTCCTACCCTAGGGAGTATTTGGAAACATGGTGTACGTGTTGAGAAGGGGCATTTTTTATCACTGGACAATGGGACACTATGGCTGTTTAGTAACAGGAATGTGAAATATCCTGCAATGTAGGGGAGAATCCCACAAAATGAAGGACTTTTGTGGCCTAAATGCCAACAGCATAACTGTTGAGAAACAGTGTATGACTTTTCCTGCTATAGTTGTTATCCCTCAATGATATGCGATTTTCTATAAAGATCCAAGCTGATGATTTAGGTGAATATTCCTTCCCCCACCTTTTTTTAAAGTAACCTAGGAAATCTATTACATCAAACCCAAGAGTATTATTTTCCCCATGTATAAAGCATACATCTTTATACCATGATTATTTTGTATAGTTAAAAACAAGTTTTGTTGTCAGAGAATAAGAAATAAAAACATTAAGCCTAGAATAAATTTATAAAACTGACAGGTATTTCCCCATGTTTCCAAATTGCTGATCTTTGTGCTTCACATAAAATAACTCACCTGTTCTAACCTACTACCTATTGGAACCTACTGCTTCCATAGGTAGTACTTTCATCTAGCACTTTCAGCTAGCACAACTCTAGCTTCTTTTATGCCACAGGGCCTCTAGTTTGTGGGCATTTGGGAATATGAAGACTGTTTTGGGGCAATTGATCCATTTTTAGCTATGTACTCACCTTCCTCTATGATTCCTAAAGTAAGAAGAATAGCTTGGCAGGGAGAAAGAGAGCGGTGCAAGGAGAGAGAGATGATTCCTTATTTCATACTACTATTTACAATTTTTTTCTGCAGCAGCGGGACCACTGCTCTAACACTTTTAACTTCCTTTGTATGTTTTCTCTTTAATCAGTTCAAAGATCTAGTTCCCCCTTTGTCTTTCCTGGTCCAATTCCATTGACATTTGTGGTCAGACCATCAACATGCTTGAGCTTCTCTTTTGGTATGATCATTATAATTAGAACTTAGCACTGATCAAACCTTCATAGCCATAATCTCTCCATGTAGTAAACATGTAAACTTGATCAAATTACAGCTTTCCATTTACTCTCATTTTATTTCAGGACAAAATGAGCTATCTTCATGTGAAGTCAGGTTTCACTGAGTTCAGTGAAGAATTTTTTTTTTTTTTCTGTGTCTGAATTCTGTTGTGCCAAATAACTGGCTAGATGAAAACTTTTATTTTAATTCAGTTTGGCTTTGAAAAAACCCAGTTATAGTGTACATCTGTGGTTGAAAATACATTTGCTTCTACATTGCAGTTTGCTCAAATTGTGTTGAAAATCATTCTTTACTCAAATCATCACAATGTGTGATCTTTGGTTCTTCCAGGAAGAAAAATATATCATTGATTTTGGCAGTAATTTTTATATATATATATATATATATATATATATATATATATATACACATATATATGTGTATATATATATACATATATATGTGTGTGTGTATATATATATGTTTATACACACACACACACAAATATAATGAACTTTAAAGTATATTTTGTAAGCATAGACAACTATAAAAAATCATGAATAAAGAAATTTAGGTTTTATTATTAAAAAAAACACAGATGAAGATGCCATGTATATGAACATAGTGAATAGAAGCACTACAATTTTATAGTATAATGGATCTGGAACTTGGCCATTCAGAACTTAAAAATTTAGAATTTATTCTGTATAGTTTTACATCAGTTAAAGATTTTTCTACCCTCATTATCTTGAAAATCCTCAGCAGCTTACTGTTTTTCAATTCTCTAAATTTTGAGACAAATGTTCTGTGAAAAACTAAGTGGTGAATGAATGAATGAATGATCAAGAGAACAACTAGAGAATCAAAAGATCTTTGGAGAACCAGTAAGCACTTAGGCTTGGGGAAAGCCATTCAGTTCATTATAGAGACTTAAAAGGATGCCTAGAAAAAATTAAAAGATCTAAACTTTTAATTTTAGAGATTTTAAAGATCTAAAAGTAAAGTGCAATGCCTTGAGTCAAGTTCTGAATTTGTATCTGTGAGAGATCTGTGGACAATGCCATACACCTTATAGTAATGTTGTCCAGTGCATTTTTGGTTATGTTAAAAATATTCTACATCTATGCTACCCAATATGGTAGCCTCCAGCCATATGTGGATATTGAGCCAAAAGTAACCAACACTGGAAATAAGTAGGAGAAACCCTCCTCTATTTCTCATCATTGTTGGCTATTTGTTCTTCAGTGAATACACACACACACACACACACACACACACATACAAGTATCACACATCATGTGCAGTGACAACAGAAATCAGTTATTATATACACAAAGAGTTAGAAATTATACCACCCATGAATATTTTCTGAAAATTTTGCATAATGAATACTCCAGCTGGGAGACAAGTCAGCCAAATAAGCACTGATATAAAAAGTTTGCTGCTACTAATGAAGCAAGTAACATAGCTTTGTCCAAACAATGGCTCACATATTTAGTGATGAAACACTACATATACCAAATGAGCTTGCTTTATATTTTTAATCAGAAAAAAAAAACCAAGATTGTAAGTGTCTAAATAAGTCTAAATAGTAAAAAGTGGTGCTACATTTTAAATATGTTTTATTGGGTGAAATGAAATTATTTTATTCTCTGAAGTTGTTCTGGCATAACACTCAAATTCTAGGCATATAAAGGGGACTTAATTCCCATTTCATTTATAATGAAAACAATATCATTCTTTTGAAGTGTTTTATGTTTCATTTTTTGAATTGATTCTTGTAATACTGTGAGTTTAGTAAGGCAGGCATTATTATCACTGTTTTTCAGAAACAAACAATGCATAAAATATATAGACCTAACCCAATACCCTATAGTTAATAAGTGAGTAGAACCAGAACTTGACATGGGTTCTTTGGGAAATGATTGCAGTGTGTTTTCTACTCTACATTTCTGAGGTTTTTTTTAAATGATGATGATAATGATTATAACTATAGTGAGAAAAGGATAGCGTTGATGATTAACATCATATATAAAGACCATGGATGTCCTTATAAAAAGATTTACACATATTATCCTTTGATTAGAGCATCTTCTTGACTGGTTGTATGTTGTATCATTTGTCACACTTCCTATTTGAAATAGTAGTCTCCTTTAAAATTTATGTCATATTCAAATAATATTTTGAAGTATTATTATATTTTTTCTCTATTCTATGCCATTTTCTCATATCCTGGTTGGCAATATTTTCTTTCTTTCTACTTTATTACCCTGTTTTCTATGATCTTAATAGTCAGAGAGGGTTTTTTTGTTTTGTTTTGCTTTGTTTCTAAAGCATAAGTATGGTTCAGTTTTATACAAATTGTTAGAGGGCTCAAAATATAGAATTAATGTCAAATATTTTGTTAATCCACTCTAATTGGTATGCTAAAGTTTTAAATTTATTCTGTCTTTTTAAAATCAAATATGACTTGAACAAATCAATTGTTAATAAGAATTAAAAAATACTCAAAGCACATCATTCTCATGCTCTGTATTACACAGAAAATTATCTTTGTGATGAACCTCTTTATCTTTACCATTTATTTCAATAAGATTTAACATTGTTTTGCATTACATCAAATCTGACACAGGGTGCTAACATTAATGTTATTAGCAAATTGAATTGATACAATTAAGGAACAGAGATTATTTTGTCATTATTTTTAATACTACAATAATTTTCCCTAAAAGAGTTTCCCTGATTTAACTTTTCTTTTAGATTCTGAGTAGCTTTAAATAATGGCTTACTTACTAAAATATCTAATAATATGGAACTGCTAGAAAAGTTCATTTGTTGAAAAATAAGTGTTCTAATTGGGTTTCATGTAGGGATTTGTTGAATGTTCATATAATTATCAAATAATGAGACTATTATGTTGGCATTTCCCATAGTGGAAATATTTACTTTGTGTGAAAATGTTATCTTGAAAACACTTGCATGCAGAATCACTCTTCAAGGGTTTAGGAATCATTGAAACACTATTAATAAAATCAGAGGAACCCAAAGCAGGTAAAAAAAAAAAATCATTAAGTATGAAAGACAGGCTTATGCCAAGTTTAATATATTTAAACAAATAATTCTTTCCCACCCACATACAACAGGAAAAATAAAATTAAAACAAAACAAAAAAGTGGGAGAAAGTCCAGTTCCATGAAGTCGGTAGAATGTAGCCACTTTCTACCTTCTCAGTACAAATAGATATGTGCTACCAAATATTACCAAATAATTAAATATAAAGCTGTATGTACAAAATAAGGGAACCCCTCAATGCCTGGAATGAAGAAGGGAGTCATAGGCAGAGAAGGCAGTATAGGAACCTATGGGAAGGATGGGCCAGATATTAGCCCTCCTAGGCACAGGCTTCAGTGCCTGCACGAGGACTGTAAACCAGCCATGGGCCAAGAAAGATGAGCAGTTGGAACTGAAATCCTCATATGGATCCAGAACACTGAAAGAGATACGCAAAGAGTGAGTAGTGAACAATGAACTGGAGAACTGCTACCTGAGTACTGCTACCTGCAGTAGCAGGGAAGTGTGTCTCCATTCATGACTGGAGATAAATAACTAAAGACACAATCCTGAACTACATGTAGATTCAGAATGTAGAGTATCTTGAGAGAATCCCTAGCCTAAAAATTAACGCCACCAGGAAGTCTAGATCAAGCCAAGCTTAGGAACGACCCTCTGAGATATACTATAGAAATAAATGTAAACTGCTTTTCAAGGAAAATTCCACATCTCAGGTCTCATGTGAATCCCACAGGAAACAAAACAAAATAACAACTTAGCCTTCTCAGGCCTGATATGCCTCCCTACCTTCAGACACACATTCACAAAAAAGCTAACTGTAATGAGCTCACGTAAAAGAAAAAAAAAAGAAGAAAAAGAAAAAGAAAAAAGAAAAAGAGTGAGGTGCCTGGGTGGCTCAGTCAGTTAAGCATCTGACTCTTGATCTTGGCTCAGGTAATGATCTCACAGTTTGTGGGTTCGAGCCCTGTGTCGGGCTCTCGCTGACAGTGCTGAGCTTGCTTGAGATTCACTCTCTCCCTCTATCTCTGCCCCTCCCCTGCTTGTGTTCTTTCCTGTCCCTCAAAATAAACCCTAAAAAAACCAAAAAATAAAGAAAACAGGAAAAAATGGGATCCATTAACTCTAAAAAGAGTGTGTGTCAGACTAAATAAAATAGAAGGATCGGCACCCACCTCAAGAACTTGAGATGGTGGAGCAACCCAGAAAGACCATAAATAATATATATTTTTAAATGATCAGAGATATTAAAAAAAGAAATACAAACTATAATGAAAATCAAACCTGTTGTAAGAAAAATAGCAAAAAGATTTGGAAAAGTACCTACTGAAATGTCTAGAAATAGCATATGTAGTCACTGAAATTAAGAACTTAGTTTATACCTTGAATAACTTAGTTTAGTTAGGCTGAAGTTGATTATAAAATAATAGTGTATACCAGTAAGCATAAGTCTAATGATAGACACATATTCCGTGTAAACCTACACACTGGGAACAAGGCCATGTTTCCCCAAGGCTTTCTACCTTATGACCACAGGGATCCAGAGGAGATCCAAGCTAAGCAGAGCACATTTCTCAGATGTTCTCAACCTCATCAGTCATCTTTAAGATCAAGTCGTATTTTCTCTAAGCAATCCTGTCAGTCAGATCAGCACTTAGCACCATGCACTGGGATTAAAATCAGGCTTCCTCAATTTAGGCAGCATAAATCAAAGGAGAAACTTTTAATAAATCTGCTGTAGCTCTAACAGAGATAAAGAGTGGACCTTGCATTCAGGACCAAGACCACTCTTCCTAGTACCATTTACTCCCGTCACCAGGGACCAAAAGAGAGCAATGCATTCAGAATAAAATCTAACTTTCCCAGATATTTTTAACCTACGATGAACATGGGCCCTAGCTTGCCTGAAACAGTCTCAGTTTGGACTTGTTATGCAAGGAATTATAAACAGTAGCTTCTGCAGTCCCCAAAGTATCCAGAATGGTCAATATATTATTTGATTACCTGACATAAACCTCATCAATACATCCTTTGAGTAAATTTGTTTTTTCCCTAAAAGGCAATAGGAGTGATTCCCAGCTTACACCTTATCAACTAGACATTACCCCATGTAGGGATCAGAATATTTCCTATTTTGTCCCCCTCTTCAACTGCTCAAATTGTAGAATCCATCCATGATATCCTCTAGAATTCACAATTATTATCAAAATTCTGTATGTCCTCCACTACTTCTCTGAAACTCTCTGAAATGAATCTCTCTGAAAACAGCATTCCTTCAAGTGGTGGTTACTTTACTTTTCCACTGGACTTCCTAATAGAAATCTTGAACTAACACACCCACCCAAAGATGCATTTCTGACCTTACTCTCAAATCTATCCTACAGTCTTCTTCGAATGCCCAGTCCAAAACTTTGTAGTTACATTTTTTCCTCAATTTTTCTTATAGTACCTCCAATCTGTCAACAAATTATGTTGGCACTATCTTCAAAACATATCCAGAATATAACATTTCTTGCCATTTTCACTATTACCACTCTGGTACAAGCTATAATGTTTTCCTCATTTTTCTGCAATATCTCTCTAACAGGTCTTCTTTCTTTCACCATTGCCTCACTTAGTATACTCCCTACTCAATAGGCAGGGGGATCCTGCTATACATCAAATCACGTCACTTCTCAACCCCTAAACCTGAAATAGCTCCTCATTTCATTCAGAATAATATCTAACTTTGTTAACAATTTCACATAATGCCTCCACTTATTCTCTGACCTACCTTCCCCTTCTGCTTTTTGATTCAACTATGGACACATGGACACACCTCCTTAAACTCTTTAAATGGCCGTTACTTCTACTTGTAGTTCTCTGCTTAGGATACTCACATAATCAACTCCCTACTTACCTTAAGTTTCAGTCAATTGTTTCTTACTCAATGAAACTTACCTTGAAGACACCACTTAAAAATATCACTTCAGGAAATGGGCAAAAGACGTGAACAGACACTTCTCCAAAGAAGATATCCAGATTGGCCGACCAACACATGAAAAATTGCTCAACATCACTCATCATCAGGGAAATACAAATGAAAACCACAATGAGATACCACCTTACACCTGTCAGAATGGCTAACATTAACAACTCAGGAAACAACAGATGTTGCCAAGGATAAGGAGAAAGAGGATCTCTTTTGCACTGCTAGTGGGAATGCAAACTGGTGCAGCCACTCTGGAAAACAGTATGGAGGTTCCTCAAAAAATTAAAAATAGAACTACCCTATGACCCAGCAATTGCACTACTAAGCATTTATCCAAGGGACAAAGGGATGCTGTTTTAAAGGGACACATGCACCCCAATGTTTATAGGAGCACTATCAACAATAGCCAAAGTATGGAAAGAGCCCAAATGTCCATCAATGGATGAATGGATAAAGAAGATGTGGTATATATATATATATGCAATGGAGGATTACTTGGCAATCACAAAGAATGAAATCTTGCAACTACATGGATGGAACTGGAGGGTATTATGCTAAGCAAAATTAGTCAGAGAAAGACAAATATCATATTACTTCACTCATATGAGGACTTTAAGATACAAAACAGATGAACATAAGGGAAGGGTAGCAAAAATCATATAAAAACAGGGAGGGGGACAAAACATAAGAGACCCTTAAATATGGAGAACAAACAGAGGGTTGTGGAGGGGTTATGGCAGGGGGGATGGGCCTAAGGGGTAAGGGGCATTAAGGAATCTACTCCTGAAATCATTGTTGCACTATATGCTAACTAACTTGGATGTAAATTTAAAAAATATAAAAATAAAAAGAAAAGAAAAGAAAAGAAAAGAAAAGAAAAGAAAAGAAAAGAAATTAAATTAAATTAAATTTAAATTAAAATATCACTTCAGGGATACTCTCAGTCTCTCATATCATACATGGTATTTTTTTCTTTTACATTACTTGTGGTGATTATCCCCTAAATATAGCCATGTCCTACTCTCTACAACCTATGAGTATTACTTTATGTGACAAAAGGAATTTGCAGATATGGTTAAATTAAGGATCTTGAGATGGGGCTACTATCTTGGATTGTTGATATGGATCAGGCCCTAAATGCAATCACATGCATATAAGATGGAGATAGAGGAGTATTTGAATACAGAAGAGAAGATGTGATGATAACAGAGATTGGAGTGACATGAGAAACGGATCATGAACTAAAGAATGTCAGGTGACCCCCAGCAGCTAGAAAAGGCAAGGAAACAGATTCTTCCCTAGAGTTCTGCTGACACCTTGCCTTTATCCCTTCAGATATCTGTCCTCCAGAACTATACAAGAGTAAATCTGTATTGTTTCAAGCCACCAAATTTGTAGTAAATTGTTATAGTGACCATAAGAAACTAATACACAACCTAACATATAATTTACTTACTGTTTCTCCTAGTGTTGCCTCCTTTTCTCCACTAGAATGTTCCAAGAAAGTGTTTTGTTCACTAGGTAGCCCTATTTGTAAGAAAGTGCTTGACATAGAGGAGCTGGTCAATACATGTGGATGGAATTTGTTAAAATCCTCAAGATTAAAACTAGGAAACATCCCTAGTTTTAACTTATCTTGTAAATCGAATGCTCAACCATATATTTCTAAAATGTCATGTTTGTTGTTTCATTGTGTATATTTTTTCAGTACCACTCACATAGCCAGTCACTTTAAGTCTAGTTACTTTGCAAATCAAGCTAAAGACTTAAAATTTTTAACACATCTAGATTTATAATTTTGTCTCAATTATTTTAAATTTAAGTGATGTGTTTCTTTCAGTTGATATCATCACTTAATTTTTCTATTTCTTAATTATTTCCTTAAAATAATTTTCTATGTTCCAGTGCAACGTATTAAAGGAATATGGCTCTAGTTGAAACCAGGCAGGAGCACTTGAATTCATCCAGCTACTGCCTCATGATATCCACTAGACTCTTAATTTTGATCTCAAGGCATATAAGAGAACTCTAAAACACTATGTAAGAACTTTCAAATTCCTTGCCACAAAATATTGCTGATGCTTGTATATTTTTTCTATAAATATGATAATGCTGTTTAAAATGAAGCCTTGGACAAAGAAGATGGTAGGAGAATACTGAGCTCACCTTGTTCCACAGACACATGGAGGCAACAACTACATGTATTATAATTAACTCTGAAGACAACCTGAAGAACAGATCTTCCACAGCCTATAGAAGAGCCAACAGAAAAGGCCATATTGAAAATGGAAGGAGAGAGTGGATCTAAAACCCCTGGCATGACTAACCACAAACAGGAAGCACACCACAAGTATGGAGGAGCAAGAGGGTCAGACCCTACAATGTGCATCCTTGGCTTGGGGGATCTGCACAGGGAAGATTAGTCCCCATCTGGCTAAAATCAGTGGGGATTAACTCTGGGAGAGCCAGAGAGCTATAATAACCCAAGTCTCCACCCTTAAAGAACTAGCATACTAAGTAACTTGGCCAATACATAGCACAGAGACAGAAGTGTGAAGAGAGCCTGGGGTACCTAAAGAAGATTTACTTGGGGCGCCTGGGTGGCTCAGTTGGTTGAGCATCTGAGTTTTCCTTAGGTCATGATCTTGTGGTTTGAGGGTTTGAGCCCCATGTCAGACTCAGGCTCTAAGCCTGGAGCCTGCTTGGGATTCTGTGTCTCCCTCTTTCTCTGCCCCTCCCCTGCTTAGGCTCTGTCTCTGGTTCTCTCTTTCTCTCTCAAAAATAAAAAGAAAGAAAGAAAGAAAGAAAGAAAGAAAGAAAGAAAGAAGAGATTTAATTTTAAATAAATAAAGAAGAGATACTAATTTTAGTATGGGTGCTGGCGGGGCAATAGTCTGTAGGATATTTATCTAGGAACAGAAGTGTTCATGGGTACCATTTTCCTTGCTCTCCTCCAGCCTAGATAGCTGGATACTTGCAGGACTCCGTTCTAACACTCTCCATCTACCTTGCTAGCACCATGTGCTTCACCCTAGCATTCTGCTATGGTCCCACCTCTCACAACCCAACTGCCTCAGCAGACACCCTTACAAAGTGACTCCTGCCCCGGGGAGAGAGAAGATAACCTCACACACAAGCATGTTCACAGTACCTGTAGCCATGCCTACCAGCTGACTGCACAGAAAGCAAGCTCTGCCCTTCAGTGTGCCCATAGCTGTTGCAGCAGTTAGTTGGAGACAATAAGACTGAGGGCAAGGACCACCCACCTATGGCAACTGCAGCCATGCCTCTCAAGAGTGCAGGGAGCAAACCCTGTTCAGTGTACCCACAGCAGGTGAAGCAAGTCATAGCAACCAGCTGGGCTGAGGCTATCCCCACCCACCAGCATGCTGACAGCAATTATGGCTCAGCCACACAGGAAAGCTCATACAGCCCACACAGAGGATACCCCTGGAGTGCCGGGTTCTGGTAACGAGGAGGAAGTATGTTACATTGCACTACATGACATTTTCTACACAAGGCCACTACTTTCAAAATCAGATCTAGTTCACTGACCTAATACATAGAAACAAACATAGTGTTAGGAAAAAAAAAAAAGGAAAGTGGAGTATGTCTCAAATGAAAGAACAAGACAGAATCACAGGAAATGAGCTAAAAACAAACAAACAAACAAACAAACAAACAAACAAAAACAGATATAAGCAATGTACCTGATAGAGTTCAAAGTAATGGTCATAGAGATTATCACCAGACTTGAGAGAAAAGTAAATGAGAACTTTAAAGTTCAGTGAGAAGTTTAGCAAGGGGATAGAAAATGTAAAAAAGAGCCAGTCAGAGCTGAAGAATACAATGACTGAAATGGAAAATACACTAGAGGGAATGAACAGCAGATTAGAAGATAAAGAAGAATGAATCATTGGTCTGAAAGACAAGGTAATGGAAAGAAACTAAGCTAAACATAAAAAAAAAGAAAAAAATTAAGAAAAATAAATAAGAATAGGTTAAGGGACCTCTATGACATCATCACTCATAATACCATTTGCAATATAGGGATTCCAGAAGGAGAAGACAGAAAGAAGGGGCAAAAAAACTTATTTGAGGAAATAAAAGCTAAAACTTTGTTAATCTGGGGAAGAAAACAGACATCCAGGTCCATGAAGCACAGAGTGGCTCAAACAAAATGAACTCAAGGAGATCTACACCAAGACACATAATAACTAAAATGGGAAAAATTAAATATAAAGAGAAAAATTTAAGAGCAGTAAGGGAAAGTTAAAAAATTACATTCAAGGGAAAACCCACAAGGCTATCAGCTGAGCTTTCAGCAGAAACTTTATGGGCCAGAAGAGAGTGGCAGGATAAAATCAAAGTGCTGACCAGGAAAAACCTACAACCAAGAATGCTCTACCTGGCAACATTATCATTCAGAATTGAAGGAGTGATAAAGACTTTCTCAGATTAAAAGAATGCTAAAAGAGTTCATAAGCACTAAAACAGCCTTAAAAGAAATGTTAAAGGAAATTCTTTAAGTGGAGAGAAAATACCATAACTAGAAGCAAGAACATTATGAAAGGAAAAATTTCACAAGTAAAAGCAAACATATAGTAAAGATGGTAGATCAATCAATTTTAAGGCCAGTACAAGTGATAAAATACAGAAGTAGTAAAATCAACTATATATAAAAAAATTAGTCAACGGATACACAAAATGAAAAGATGAAAATATGATATCATATACATAAAACATGGAGGGGGGAGTAAAAATTTAGTACTTTTAGAACATGTTTGAAATTAAGTAACCATGTACGTAACAGACTGCTATATACATAGCATGTTATATATGAACCCCAGATCATAACTCAAAAACGTGTAATAGAT
Source organism: Panthera uncia (assembly GCF_023721935.1). Taxonomy (NCBI): domain Eukaryota; kingdom Metazoa; phylum Chordata; class Mammalia; order Carnivora; family Felidae; genus Panthera; species Panthera uncia. Next base: position 114,360,953 of record NC_064811.1, on the reverse strand, counting down.
ACACAAAAAATATAAAGATATCCAAGTACAATACTAAAGAAAGCCATTAAAACACAAGGAAAGAGAGCAAGTGAAGAAAGGAAGAAAGAAGAACTAAAAAAACCTATAAGAAAACAACAAAATGAAAAAGTACATACCTATCAATAATTACTTTAAATGTAAATGGACTAAATACTCCAATCAAAAGTCATAGGGTGGCTGAATGGATTAAAAAATAAGACTCATCTATATGCCGCCTACAAAGAACTCACTTCAGACCCAAAGACATATACAGTCTGAAAGTAAAGGGAGAGATAATCATATACCATGTTCATGAGAGAGAGAGAGAGAGAGAGAGAGAAAGAGAGAGAAAGCTGGTTTAGCAATACTTATAGTAGACAAAATAGACCTTAAACAAAGACAAAGCAAGAAACAAAGAAAGGCACTACATAACAATATAGGTATCAATCCAACAAGAGTATATGGCAATTGTAAATATCTATTCACCCAACATTGAACACCTAAATATATAAAGCAAATATTAATAAATGGAGAAATTGATGACAATACAATAATAGTACAGGACTTTAGCATCCCACTTACATTAACAGATAGATCATCCAGACAGAAAATCAATAAGAAAAAAGTTTTTTGGGGGCATCTAGGTGGTTCAGTCAGTTAAGTGTCCAGCTCAGGTCGTGATCTCACAGCTGTAAGATCAATCCCCTCATTGAGCTCTAAGCTGAGTGTGGAGCCTGCTTAAGATTCTCTCTCTCTCTGCTGTTCTTTCCCTTCTACTCTCTCTCTCTCAAACAATAAAAATAAATAAGTAAATAAATTTAAAAAGTGGATTTAAATGACACATTAGACCAGACGGATTTATCAGATATATATAGAACATTCCATCTAAAAACAGCAGAATATATATTCTTTTCAAGTGCTCATGGAACTTTAGCCAGGATAGATCATATGTTAGGCCACAAAACAAGTCTCAATAAATTAAAGAAGATTGAAATCATGCTGAGCACATTTTCTGACCACAAGTAGAAATCAATTACAATCACAAACTGGGAAAAACAAAAACACATAGAGGCTAAACAACATGTTACTAAACAATCAATGGGTCAATAAAGAAAACAAAGAGAAAATAAAAATATATACCTAGGGACAAATGAAAATGGAAACAAAATCATCCAAAATCTTTGGGATGCAACAAAAGCTGTTTTAAGAAGGAAATTTATAGCAATACAACCCTACCTCAAGAAATAAGGAAAATCTCAAATAAGCAACTTGCTCTTACACCTAAAGGAATTAGGGAAAAAAAATAGGGTTAGTACAGGGAAGGATAGAATAAAAATTAGAGTATAAATAAATGAAATAAAGACTAAAAAACTAAAGAGAAAATATCAGTGAAACCAAGAACTTATCCTTTAAAAAAAAAGATAAATCCAATTGATAAACCTTTAGCCAGACTCACCAGAAAAAGGAGAGAGAGAGAGAGAGAGAGAGAGAGAGAGGATTTAAATAAATAAAATCAGAAATGAAAAGGAGAAATAATAGCTGACACCACAGAAGTAGAAAGGATTATGAGACTACTATGAAAAATTATATGAAAAATGATAACAAATTGAACAACATAGATAAATGGATAAATTCCTAGACACGTACATTCCTCCAAAACTGAACTGGGAATAAATAGAAAATTTGTACAGACCAATTACTGGTAACAAAATTGAATTGGTTACCAAAAATGTCTCAATAAACAAAAGTCCAAGACCAGATGGATTCACAGGTGAATTCTACCAAATATTTAAGGAAAAGTTAAATCTATTCTTCCCAAACTATTCCAAAATATATAAGAAGGAAACTTCCAATTTATTCTATGAGGCATGTATTACCCTGATACTAAAACCAGAGAAAGATACTACAAAAAAGAAAACTACAAGCCAATATACTTGATTAACATAGATGAAAGAAATCCTCAAAAAATATTAGCAAACCACATTTCAACAATATATTAAAAAGGATCATTGACCACCATCAAGTGGGATTTATTCCAGGAATGCACGATGGTTCATTATTAGCAAATCAATGTAACCATCACGTTAAAAGAGTAAAGATAAAAACCGTATGATCATCTCAATAGAGGCAGAAAAACCATTTGACAAAATACATTTGTTCATGATAAAAAAAAACCCTCAACAAAGTGAGTTTAGAGAGAATATACATCAGCATAATAAAGGCCATATATGACAAACCCAAAGCTAATATCATACTCGATAGTAAAAAAACTGAAAGCTTTTCCTCTAAGATCAGAAATAAGACAAGGGTGTCCTCTCTCACCACTTTTATTCAAGAGAGTACTGGAAGTACTAGCCACAGCAATCAGACAAGAAAAAAAAAAAGACATTCAAACTGATAAGAAAGAAGTAAAACTTTTACAATTTGCAGATGACATGACATTATAAAGACTCCACCAAAAGCACTATTAGAAGTAATAAATGGATTCTGTAAAATCAATATACAGAAATCTGTTGCATCTTGATATACCTAATAATGAAGTAGTAGAAAAAGAAGTTAAGAAAAAATCTCATTTATAATTGCACCAAAAAAAAAAAATATCTAGGAATAAACTTAACCAAGGAGGTAAAGAACCTATACTCTGAAAACTACGGAACACTGATGAAAGAAATTGAAGGTACAAACAAATGGAAAGATATTCCATGCTTATGAATTAGAAGAATTAATATTGTTAAGATGTCCATACTTTCCAGAACAATCTACAGGTTCAATGTAATCCCTATCAAAATACCAATAGCACTTTTCACAGAAGTAGAACAAATAATATCTAAATCTATATGGAAACAAAAAAGAACCTGAATATCTAAAGGAAACTTGAGAAAAGGGAACAAAGCTAGAGATATCACAATCCTAGATTTCAATAGATAATGCAAAACTATAGTAATTAATACAGTATGGAACTAACACAAATACAGGAACATAGATCAGTAGAACAGGATAGAAAGCCCCTAAATAAATCCAAAAATAAGTAAGTAAGTCTGTAAGTAGGTAGTAAGTAAGTAAATAAGTAAATAAATAAATAAATAAATAAACCCATGCTTATATGGTCAATTAATCTATGACAAAGGAAACCAGAATATATAATGGGGAAAGACAGTCTTTTCAATAAATGGCATTGGAAAAACTAGAAAGCTACATGCAAAAGAATGAATCTGGATCACTTTCTTACACCATACACAAAATAAACTCAAAACAAATTAAAGACCTAAATGTGAGACACACAACCATAAAACTCCTAAAAGAAAACATAGGCAGTAATCTCTTGGACATTCGCTTTAGCAATGTATTTATGGATATGCCTCTTCAGTCAAGGAAATCAAAAGCAAAAATAAACTACTGGGACTACACTGAAATAAAAACTTTTGCACACCAAAGAAACCATCAACAAAACAAAAAGACCACCTACTGAATGGGAAGTCATATATCCAATAAGGAGTTAATATCCAAAATATACAAAGAACATATACAACTCCACACCAGAACAAAAAATCAATGCAATAAAAACATGGGCAGAGGATCTGAAGAGAGAGTTTTCCAAAGAAGACATTCAGATGGCCAACAGACACATGAAAAGATGCTCAATATCACTGATCATCAGGGAAATGCAATGAAAACTACAGGGAGATATTGCCTCACATTAGTCAGAATGGCTAGTATCAAAAAAGACATGAAATAACAAGAGCTGAGGATGTGGACAGAAGGGAACCCTTGTGCACACTATTGGTGGGAATGTAAATTGGTGCAATCACTTGTTGAGAACAGTATGGAATTTCCCCCCCAAAATTAAAAATAGGAATACCATATGATCTAGGCATCCCACTATCAGGTATTTACCCAAAGAAAACAAAAACATTACTTTGAAAAGATATATGCACCCTTATGTTTATTGAAGCATTGTTTATAATAGCCAAGAGATGGAAGCAACCCTAAGTGTCCATTGATAGATACATAGATAAAGAAAATAAGATCTATCTATATCTATATAGATATATAGATATACATTATGGAATATTACTCAGCCTTATAAAAAGAGTAATATCTTGTCATCTGCAGCAATGTTGTTGAACTGAGAGTATATTACACTAAATCAAATAAATCAGATAAAGAAAGAAAAGTACCATATGATTCCACTTATGAATGAAATCTAAAAAACAAAAACAAAACAAATAAACAAATAAAACAGAAACAGACTCATAGATATAAAGAACAAACTGGTTGTTGCCAGAGGGAAGGGGCTTGGGGGATTGGCAACATAGTTGAAGAAGATTAAGAGGTACAAACTTCCAGTTGTAAAATAAATAAGTCACAGGGATGAAAAGTACAGCACAGGGCATATAGTCAATAATATAATAACAATGTATGATGATAGATGGTGACCACACTTAACAGGGTGAACATTAAGTAATGTAGATTTTTCGAATCTCTATGTAGTACACCTGAAACTAATGTAATATTGTATGTCAAGTATACTTCAATAATAATAATAAATGAATCTTTGGAATAGAGTGACATTATGAATAGTGCCTACATTTTAGAATACCATCATGTGATGTTAATTAAATTGAAATTCAAATATGTATAACCAAAGACCACATATATTTTGAAAAATATTCTTTCTTTAGAGTCCCTAATAAGTTGCCCATTAATATTTGGCAGAAGCAAAATAATACATAGCCATACCACTGAAGTTTAGTAGAGATCTTCAGACTAATTAATTTTATAGTTTCAACTACATTTTTTCTTATGTCTTTATTTTTCATATTTAAATGGAAAGAAATTGTTATTTGGATTTGAAAGTCCAAACTGTTTATGTGAATTCTTTGATGTCTTTCACATTGACTTCATCTCCTCTGTTAATTAAGCAGAATTTATTTTTGTTATTTTCCAAGACTCGCTAATTTGGCTTTTGACCCAAATGTCCTTTCTTCAAACCTGCTACCAAATGTCTTGACTGAAATCATTTGATATTATTTCCTGTCTCTTTCACTTCCTATTTTGAAGAAAATATACTTAATGAAGAATATTTTAACAACATTGCAACATAGATGATACTACCATAGGTTGTTTCCATTTTACATTGGAAAGAACACATTTTGAGAATGTGCCGTCCTGATTCTAATTCCACCTTCACTTCTCATTAGTTATTTAGCCTCAAAAAAAATGTCTAAACTTCTCTAATATCTAATTTTAAAATCTTCTTCACAATTAGCTTTCTGATACCATGAGTTATATACCTGTTTTATTAAATTAGTGCCCTAGGTCTCTTCTTCCAACAAATACACAGACATCTTTGTATACCACATTTGTGTCTGGATATTTTATTTGGGAAGTAATGGCAAGGAACAGAAAGGAACTGGGGACAAGGACATAAAAAGGAGGTTCATTGTAGATTTGGTCACTGCTGTGGACTATTGAGGTTCAGTAATACCAAGAGATTCTAATAAGCTACAAACTATGTTTTTCAGAATTGTTTACTCCACGTGGAATTTGTATCCACTAGCTCTGAAGTCCCATTGGTCAAAGGTCATTCCATCAAATAAGGTAACTTCCCCACATTTCCAGATTGCATCTGCATGAATGGGAGGTATCCAAGGCTGTTGAAATGTAAGTAGTTGTCAGATTCCAACATCTAGGTCTTTGTTGCCATTAAAATGATTAGAGTTCATTTAGGCCCAACAGATGTTGGGTAAGGCACAAGAGGAATCTATTATTACAGGAATAATCTAGGGATTATTATATCCCTATTATTATTATTCTAGATATTCTACAGGGAATATCTAGAACCTGGTACAGATTTAGGCATCTAATAGCCCTAGTACATTTTGAATGATGAATGAATAAAACCTACAATATAGTTATGGTGAGGTTAATTGAGAATGTCAATATTAGCTCTAAAATACCCTACAAGTATACAGTTTTGTTGAGTTTGAATACTCAAGCTACAAAGGAAGTACTTATTTTCTACTTTGTAAGTGGATTTTTTAAAAATATCAAGCCTTATTATACCTGATGACAAAAAAAAAACCTAATTTACCATTATGAAATCAGTTTTGGTGCAGGGTGGGTGGATATGAGGCCATCCTCTCTCTTACCAGAGTCCATGGAGTTTATAGTTCTGAAGATGTAAGGCATACTCGTTCAATATGGTATTTATATTTGTTGCTGCTGTATGTCATTCACCCTCATTATATCCTCGATCCTCCCAATAGCTTCTTTTTCTTAACTAAAGCCTGAACCTTTGTTGGAGATATTTGAAAATTTGTGTTTTTTTTTCCCACGGCATTCTGGGATGGAAAAGATGTGGAAAAATCACCTCCCACTCGCATCTACTTTCAACATCCCAATCAATGGAATATCCTGTTATACTGCAGAACCTCATTCTGCTTCTGCAAAGCCCCCAGAGTCTACTTCTTTTACTTTTTCTCTAAACTATTCCTCTCTCCTTAGAGAGAGTGTCTTCACCTATTCTGGATTTGAGAAAGGAAGGTTTGTAAGGCAGATGGGGGGTGGGTCATCGGTTCCACAAGTACAGTTTTTCTAGGAAAAATTGTGACTTCAGTGCTTAGGCTGAGAGATAAGATCAACATAAGCAAAGACATTCCAGGACGCCCAAAGTGTGAAAACTCCTGTCATTGCTTTAACATTTTATCCCACTGTACATGATTATATATTATTACTTGAATTTTCAATGCTGAATAAAAAGTGTGACATCTGTAAGACTTTGTGAGACTATTTACTGAACAACTGGAAGATTTTCTGTGACATAGAACACCTGCTCACAAGTATTTTGAAGCAGAGGCATTTAATGTGATGTAATTATAACTAGCTTATAGTCTCATTAATTTCTATCAGTATACACACATGGGCAAATATTCTCAAAATGTCTATTTGCTATTATGTACATAAGATTATAAATTAATAGAAGGTTTCCATAACATCTTTGGTAGTTCCACTAGGCTCCAATTATTCTAATTTACAGATTAGTTCATAATATAACACATATGGGGGAAGAGAGTTAAAATTATCTTCATAATAGACTATCCAGCATAACTCTTAATACCTCTTTTTAAAATTATTTCAAAGTTGAGCTAAAAATGTTAAAGAATCTTACAAAAAAGTTTCAACACTACTATTTGTGATGATGGTGGTTGGTAGAATAACTTTCATTCCCTTTATGCTCTTCTGTATTTTCTAATATTATTTGTCTTTCTTTTTTGCTTTGAACATTTGTTACTTTCAGTTTTTACTTCTGGCCCTTCAACTCTTTCTCCTTGTGTCTGGCTCCTTTCTATTTCTATTTTCCATTTGCCACAACTTTAATAAGCTTCTGTGCCATCCACCTGCCTGAAATGCTATTCTTTGCAGTCTGCAGCCCACATTGCCCTCTCATGGCTTATGTTTTTAAAGACAATGTCTGTGCTCATAACATTAAATATGCTGATGAGTCCTGGTACTCAGTGGGTTGACAATCCCCTGCCAACATCAATTGGCAGGCACAGTGCTCTCCATCCTCTCAAATGGCTCTGCTTGCCTCCCCATGCCGACTGAAACTGTCATTTTCACCAAGCCCCCATTGTTGCAAATTAGCTGTTGCTGGCAAAAGTTCATGGTCTGTTTCCAGGCATTAATTTATGATCTGTGCATCCATTCTCTCCATTCAGACCAGCATAGCACAGAAACCGTTCTGAGTTTGAGTCACAACTTATCTAGGCAACTTGATTGAAGAAACAAATCTATGTTGGTTTTTAGCAACTTCTGCTATCTTGTGGTTTATCCTCACAATAAAAGGTAAGTATATCTTGGTTTCTCTTCTGAAGTACACCCATTTTATTCATTGTATTGCTTGGGTTTATACACAGAGAGGAGAGGAAGCACTTTTTTTTTCTGTATCTAGCTTTATCCTTACAGTAATACTGAATGACTCACGAAAGCATTAATAAGAGAAAGAGTGGTGGATGAGCTGAAGAGCTCAACATGTCTTCTGTCTCACCTATTATTTTGTTAATTATTTAGAAACCTGAAAAAGAAAACTCAACTATTGTAATGGAAAACTAACTGAATCTAATAGCAGTGATTTTCACTCTAGTGGCTTATTTTTTCTTACTTCTTAGGAAGTGCCTTAAAATATTACTACTTGCTGAAGCAGTTAGTTTAAGACAACATTTATTTATCACACTATAAAAATAATGAGACAAACATATAAGCTTTTCCTCCTTATATCCCCAGTCCCTCTCAGAGTCCCTGTGGGCACACAGCAGATGTTCAATAAACACTGTGTTGATACAAACTCTGGGAAGATACAACTATTCAACAAAAACTGTATCAGAATTTCTTCCAAATTATCAATACTTTTCATAAAAAAAATAAAAAAGATTTTGCAGAACCTTTGAGGACAGAATAGCATTTAATGTTTAAAAAAACGGACTCTCTGTGAATACTCAGTTTCTCTTTGTCTCTCTCTCCTGCACACATAACACATGCATACTCATACATATGCACACAAATACACTTTGAAATTCTAGATAAATATTTAGATTTCCTTTTCCACTCACTCACTTATTATACAGGTATGTATTGAACCAGGTAGCATCTTAAGGAATTTATATATAGATATGAATAAGATGGCCAAGGCCCCTGCCCTCATGGAGCTTACATTCTGATGGAGAGCTTTAAGAAGACCTTGGTGTTGGGGTGGGAAATAAAAATATCACATTGAAAGTCATGGGATGGTTCAAAGCCTTCCACATCATTAATACTGCTTCATCTTGGACAAGTAGAGATTGCTACTAGCTAATGCTTTAGCTGTCACACTTTGTATGCTAGAATTAGATTACCCCACATAGCTCTAAATCATTTAATTTATGCTATTCAAATAAACGAAGTGTGAGAGTGACATTACTTTTAAGTTGCTGAATGTTGTCTACGCATGTTATACAAAGTAAGAAAACATAGTCTCCATTAATCAAATAGCGTGGCCTTTCTCCTGGCTGGCTGTGCACAAGCCATGCGATGCTTGGTGTTCTTGCAAAAGACGTGAACCAGCAGGAGTTCGTCAGAGCTCTGGAAGCCTCCCTCAGAAAGTCTGGGAAGCTGATAGTCCCCGAATGGGCGAACACTGTCAAGCTGGCCAAGCTCAAAGAGGCTGCTACCTACAATGAGAACTAGTTCTACACACGAGCCACTTCCGCAGCATGACACCCGTCTTCTGAGGCAGCGCTGTGGTCGGCTCAATGACCAAGATCTAGGTGGATGTCAGAGAAACGGGGTTGCACCTAGCCATTTCAGCAGAGGCTCCAAGAGTGTGGCCCACAGGGTCCTCCATGCCCTAGAGGGGCTGGAAATGGTGGAAAAGGACCAAGATGGGGGCCGCAAAGTGACACCTCAGGGACAGAGAGATCTGAACAGAATCGCCAGACTGGTGGTAATGCCACCAAGAAGCATTAGAACAAATAGTGGGCTAATGCATTGCCTCGTAATAAAACAAAATATGAAGCAAAATAAATAAAGTAAAATAGCTTGGTAAAGGTGAAAATTAATGTATTTTTCAGGTTGGCAAATGCCATCTAAATAATGGAATGATGAATTTACAAGCAGGATAAATCTGTAATCCTATTCATTCTGCCTCATATGTATTCAAACAAATGTTTAAAACAAACACCTGTCCAACATGTGGTTACTTGTAAGAACCGTGATTTTTTTTTTTGCCCTAAAGTTCTTTAGCAAATTTCTTTTCATACAAAGCCTGTCTTGTGGCTTTGCATAATAATCAAAGCAAACAAAAATATTACTCTGTAGGCATATGCCAAGTGATGAGAAACAGCCTCCTCTACTCCCCAGCTAGGATAAAAATATTCACCTTTTTGCAGGTGTAAAGTAGCACTGCCAACTTTAAATGAAGCTCATTTGAAGGTTGGGTTATATATAAACCATTAGTATAATAGAGCAATTAACACTACTCCCGGGGTAGAGGAATAAATTGCTGATATAAGACTTTGTAAATGCTTTTGCTAAGTACAGAGTAATATGAGGTATATTATATAAACATACTTCAATCTACATGAGAGTGTATGAATGAGTGGAAACACACACATATATGCCATTTGGCAGAGTTCTGCTAATTCTCATATGATGATACACGAGTAAGTAGAAAAACAAACATCTGCTGTAGTTTATTTCCTTTTGTGAATGATTAAAGTGGTCCACCTTTTGAAAGTGAGTTGATACTTGGCCTTATTTGTCTGGCCCGCTCACAATGCAAGCATTTTTTAGCTCAGTGTTTTGAGAAAATGGTAAAGGCAAATTGATATGGTGGAGGAGGGCACCAATGGTTCTTATCATCAAGGGTGATGGTCTTGTTTATAGGGAGAGCAAAAAGCATATCTATCAGAAGGCATCTGAATGAAACAACAAATTCCACTTCCCAATTCTTGCTTTGGGATTCTGCACCTATTACAGAGAAAGCATGTGGCAATGGACAAAGTATACCTAGTTTCTCTAATACAAAATCTAGAAGGAATGTTCTGTTTAATAGACAGCCTCTTACAGTCGAAAAATAAGAATCATCATGTCTGCTTGTTGCAATGGGCCTCTATATATAATGAACATGTCATAGGTAAAAAGGGGATTAGAAGACTGAGGGTCTGAACAAGCTTCTGAAAGTCAACTTAGAGATATGGAGTAGCTGTCTCCAAATGAAAGAAAGGAAACACTTTCAAAAATCAGTGAACCTAATTAAAGGATCTCTCCTCATAGAGACGATTAATAGAAATAAAAGCAACAATAATCTTAGAAGTGAATTCACTGGATAGAGTTCACCAATATTGCAAGGATACCCTCTAAGTGCACAATATGTATGAAAGATCAACTTGAGTGAAACAATATGCCCCCTGATGACCAGCCAGGGATTGAGAGCCATTAAAATATGCACATTAAAATAAAAGTGAGTTTATTATTACCCCAAGCTAGTAAAATTGTTCATTTTCTTTACATATCTATATGAATTACATAAAAAGAAAAAAAAAATCATCTTGTAACCCAAAAGCACTAACCCTTTTCTAAACTACCCCTGTTTACAAAATATTTGTGTTACTAATTTTTTTTAATGTTTTTATTTATTTTTGAGACAGAGAGAGACAGAGCATGAGCAGGGGAGGGGCAGAGAGAGAGAGGAAGAAATAGAATCCAAAGCAGGCTCCAGGCTCTGAGCGGTCAGTACAAAGCCCGACGTGGGACTCAAACTTGCAAATCCTGAGATCATGACCTGAGCTGAAGTCAGACGCTTAACCAACTGAGCCACCCAGGCGCCCCTATTAATTTTTTTTTAACATGGACACCTTGTTGTGTTTTCTTAGTATATCATGGTCATTGTTGACAACAAAGGTATTGGGCTTATTCGGAGTCTTTAGAGAAGGGAAAATTTTTGTTGGGTATATGTCCCTAGCTGATGTGCTGTGGCATAGGGAAAAAATAGTTTGATTTATATTGGTAAAATTAAACTGAACCAAATCCCTGTTTCTGTTGGCAAAAGGAAGGGAGTTTGGAATTCTAATGAAAAGAGTCAAAGAATCGAAATGTGCTCAAGAGGAGGACTCAGACTTGCCTCCTAAGAGGACTAAGGAGAAAGTTGACAATGAACAAGATCCTACTTTTGTCATCATCTGTTACCGGTTATTTCTCTTTTCTCAACCTGACATGTTTCTTCTTTTCCTGTGTGTGCCAATAGTAAGATTCTGTTGTTTTACCTATCTATAATCCTCTCTTCTTTTTAGTATTATCATCAAATTTTCCTTTAAGGACACACTATCCTCTATTTCGAGGTAATGTGGCATAGAGGGGACTGAACTCAAAGTCAATTCCAGGGGTCAAATATATGACCTACCTTGGTCAATCACAGTCATAGGGTTTAGTTTAGGAATGGGTCAGTCAACCCAAACCACAAAATTGGTTCCAAGACTCTTCCTGTAATGAGCAGGTATCAGGCCTTCTCTTTCTGCTTAAGTCCTTAATTGAGTATCATATAGGCCAGGAGCTTTGCAAACTATATGGGGATGGGAGGGGCCAAGATGGCAGAACAGCATGGAAGTTTTTTATGTCTCTCATCCCTGAGGTACAGCCAGATCAACACTAAACCATCCTGCACACCTAGAAAACTTATTTGAGGATTAACACAACAATCTGCACAACCTGAACCAGAGAACTAAGCAGGTATGGAGAAGTGAACTGGGGGAGAAAGAGGCCAAGGAGGGCAGGGAGCTTTTTTTGCTTGCAGAGAGAGGACGGAGATGGGGTGGGGGTGGAGAGTACAAAAGCAGTTGGAGAGAAAAGAGCGTATGTAAGGGACTGAGCACAACAAGGGAGAAAGGAGAAAGGAGAGAGTTTAAATTCCATTAAGACTGTATAAACAGGGGGAGCACAGAGCCTGAAATTCTGCAGCTGGATACCTGGCAGTGCTCTGGTGGGAAAAGCAAATCCCCAGGAGCAGAAAGAGAGGTCCACGGAGGTCCTTGGGCTACACAGGGAGAGGTGGTTCCCCTGCTGGGAGGACATTTGGTAGAGCTGTGTGGCCACCACACAGCCAAAGGTCCCAGCAGACCCCGAAGAACAATCACGTTTGCTGGTGTTGGAACAAGGACATTAAGGGTGAAGCCTGGCTCCAGATGTGTGTTGTGATTGACCATAATCCCTGAACCGCTGCTGCTGCTACATGATCCCATGAACTTTTTCTGGGGTAGGCTGGCCCCCAGCTGCAGTCTCTGGGCATCAGCAGTAGCACAGTGCCTTGAAGTCCCTGGGTGTGGCAGGCACCTGGTCATTGCTCACTGAGACCTTCCCCCAGAAGGTCTGAGTGGGTCAAAGTCGCTCTCCCTCAGAAGTGAGGGGTTGGGAAACACAGCCACATCTGGGATCAAACTTAGGAGAGAGGTGCCACCTGGCAACCTGACAGCTTGTTCACAGACAGTGTAAAAACGGGGGTGGAAGGAAACTGGAGACAAAGGAAGTGTGTGTGATTGCTAGTCGGGGAGAGCACAGAGTTCTGTAACTAGAGACTGGGTAGTTGAGTGATGCCATTTTCACCCCTCCCATGCATGCACATACACACCTACATGCGCCACTACAATCCACCCCAGTAAGTTAAGCAGGGCCATCTAGTGGAGAATGGAGCCATTACACTAAGCACTGCCCAACCCGGCCAACCCTTGCTCTTCAGGAACACCACAAGTCTCTCTACCTGCTTAGTTTAGGAACTATAAAGTGCTTCATAGTTTGACTTCTAGGGGAAACCAATGTAATTTCAATCGTATTTCAGTCTGTTTGCTGGCCCATCTATTCAATTTTTTTCTTTTCTTTTCTTTTTTTTCTTTTATTTTCTTGAATACAGAAAGAGAAAAAAAGTATTTTTATTTTCAATTTTTATTAAAAAATTTTTTCTTTAATTTTTTTCTACTATATTTTTTTACTTTTTTTGTAAATTTTTCAAATTCTATTTTACTTCCATCATTTAATTTTATTCTATTTCATTGTGTTCATTTTCTCAAGTTTTCAAACATTTTTCTTTTTCTTTTCTTTTTTTCTTATCTTTCCCTTTTCTAATCTATCAAGCTCCTGCCAACAAACGGACCAAAACACACTTAGGATCTAGCATCCTTTATTTGATTTTTTTGTGTTGTTTTTAATTTTTTAATTTATTTTTTTACCTTACTAATTCCTTTTCTTTCTTCAAAATGACTAAATGAAGGAATTCACCCCAACAGAAAGAACAGGAAGAAATGACAGCCAGGCACATAATCAACACATATTACAACACAAGCAAGATGTCTGAACCAGAATTTAGAATCACAATAATAAGGATACTAGTGGGGGTTGAAAACAGATTAGAATTCATTTCTGTGGAGATAAAAGATAGGATGAAATAAAAAATGCTATAAATGAGTTGCAATCTCAAATGGATGCCATGGTGGCAAGGATGGATGAAAGAGAGCCATGAATTAGTGATATAGAGGAAAAACTTATGGAGAACAATAAAGAACAAAGAAAGAGGGAGACTAAGGCAAAAGAGCACGATTTAAGAATTAGAGAAATCAGTGACTCATTAAAAAGGAACAACATCAGAATCATAGTGGTACTAGAAGATGAAGAGAGAGAAATAGGGGTAGAAGGTTTATGTGAGCAAATCATAGCGGAAAACTTTCCTAACCTGGGGAAAGACACAGACATCAAAATCCAGGAAGCACAGAAGACTCCCATTAGATTCAACAAAAACTGACAATCAACAAGGCATATCATAGTCAAATTCACAAAATAGTCAGGCAAGGAGAGAATCATGAAAGCAGCAAGGGAAAAAAAGTCCTTACCAGGGCAGGGAAGACAGATCAGGTTTGCAGCAGACCTATCCACAGAAATTTGGCAGGCCAGAAAGGAATGGCAGGATATATTTAATGTGCTGAATCAAGAAATCTTTATTCAGCAAGGCTGTCATTCAAAATGGAGAGATTAAAAGTTTCCCAGGCAAACAAAAATTAAAGGAGTTTGTGACCACAAAACCAGCCCTGCAAGAAATTTTAAGGGGGACTCTCTAAGGGGAGAAAAGACAAAAAAAAAAAAAAAAAAAAAGACCAAAAGCAACAAAGACTAGAAAGGACCAGAGAACACCACCAGACTCTCCAACTCTACAAGCAACATAATGGCAATGAATTCATATCATTCAGTACTTACTCTAAATGTCAATGGACTAAATGCTCCAATCAAAAGACAGGGTAACAGAATGGACAAGAACACAAGATCCGTCTATATGCTGTTTACAGGAGGCCTGTTTTAGACCTAAAGACACCTTTAGATTGAAAGTAAGGGTAGGGAGAACCATCTATCATGCTAATGGTCAACAAAAGAAAGCTAGAGTAGCCATACTTAGATAATTTAGACTTTAAAGTAAAGACTATAACAAGAGATGAAGAAGAGCATTATATCATAACTAAGGAGTCAATCCACCAAGAAGATCTAACAATTGTAAACATTTATGCTCCAAATATGAGAGTACCCACATGCATAAATCAATTAATCACAAACATAAAGAAACTCATTGATAATAATACTATAATAGTGGGGACTTCAATACCCCATTTACAGCAAAGGACAGGTCATCTAAACAGAAAATCAACATGGAAACAATGACTTTGAATGACACACTGACCAGATGGCCTTAACAGATATATTCAGAACATGTTATCCTAAAGCAGCAGAATACACATTCTTCTCCAGTGCACATGGAAGGTTTTCTGGAATAGATTACATACTGGGATATAAATCACCCCTAAACAAGTACAAAAAGTTTGAGATTGTACCATGCATATTTTCAGACCACAGTGTTATGAAACTTAAAATCAACTAAAACAACAAATGTGGAAAGATAACAACTACTTGGATACTAAAGAGCATTCTCCTAAAGAATGAATGGACTAACCAAGAAATTAAAGAGGAAACTAAAAAGTACATAGAAGGCAATGAAAATGATAACTCCACAGACCCAAATCTCTGTGATGGAGCAAAGGCTGTCATTAGAGGGAAGTATATAGCAATCCAGGCCTTCCTAAAGAAGAAAGAAAAGTCTCAGATACACAACCTAACCTTACACTTTAAGGAGCTGGAAAAAGAACATCAAATAAAACCCAAAACCAGCAGAAGACAGGAAATAATAAAGATTAGAGCAGAAATTAATGTTATTGAAACCAAAAAAACAGTAGAACAGATCAATGAAACCAGAAGACGTATATTTTAAAGAATTAACAAAATTGCTAAACCACTGGCCAGTTTGATCCAAAAGAAAAAAAGAAGGGACCCAAGTAAACAAAATCAAGAATGCAAGAGGAGAGATCACAACCAACACAGCAGAAATGAAAACAATAAAAAAGAATATTATGAGCAATTATACACAAATAAAATGGGCAATATGGAATAAATGGAGAAATTCCTAGAAATATACGTACTACCAAAATTGAAACAGGAAGAAATAGTAAATTTGAACAGACCCATAACCAGTAAAATATAATTAGTAATAACAAATCTGCCAAAAAACAAGAGTCCAGGGCCAGATGTCTTGCCAGGAGAATTCTCCCAAACATTTAAAGAAGAGTTAACACCTATTCTCTTGAAGCTGTTCAAAAAAATATAAACGGAAGGAAAACTTCCAAACTCTTTCTATGAAGCCAGCATTACCTTGATTCCAAAGCCAGACAAAGACCCCACTAAAAAGGAGAATTATAGACCAATTTCCCTGATGAATATGGATGCAAAAATCCTCAACAAGATACTAGCTAACTGGATCCAACAATACTTAAAAAAATTATTCACCACAACTAAGTAGGATTTATACCTGGGATGCATTCAATAGCTGCAAATCTATCAATGTGATGCATCACATCAATAAAAGAAAGAACAAGAACCACATGATCCTCTCAATAGATGCAGAGAAAGCATTTGACAAAATACAGCATCACTTCTTGATAAAAACCCTCAAGAAGGTAGGGATAGAAGGATCATACTTCAAGATCATAAAAGCCATATATAAAAGACCCACTGCTAATATCATCCTCAATAGAGAAAAATGGAGAACCTTCATTCTAAGGTCAGGAATAAGACAGGGATGTCCATTCTAACCACTGTTATTCAACATAGTATTGGAAGCCTTAGCCTCAGCAATCAGACAACACAAAGAAATAAAAGGGATCCAAGTCGGCCAGGAGGAAGTCAAACTTTCACTATTCACAGATGACATAATACTCTAGGTGAAAAACCCAAAAGATTCCACCAAAAAACTGCTACAATTGATCCATGAATTCAGCAAAGTCACAGGATATAAAATTTATGCACAGAAATTGGTTGTATTCCTATACACCAAAAATGAAGCAACAGAAAGAGAAATCAAGGAATCGATCCCACTTACAGTTGCACCAAAATCCATAAAATACCTAGGAATAAATCTAATCAAAGAGGTGAAAAATCTATACACTGAAAACTATAGAAATTTATGAAAGAAATTGAAGAAGACACCAAAAAATGAAAAAAAAAAAAAATCATGCTCCTGGATAGTAAGAACAAATATTGTTAAAATGTCAATACAACCCAAAGCAATCTACATATATATGGCAATACCTGTCAAAATAACACCAGCATTCTACACAGAGCTAGAACGAACAATCCTAAAATTTGTATAGAACCAGAAAACACCCTGAATAGCCAAAGCAATCTTGAAAAAAAAAAAAAAAAAAAACACCAAAGCAGGAGGCATCACAATTCCAGACTTGAAGCTATACTACAAAGCTGTAATCATCAAGACCATATGGTACTAGCACAAAAACAGACATTCAGATCAATGGAACAGCATACAAAACCCAGAAATGGACCCACAAACGTATGGCCAACTTATCTGACAAAGCAGGAAAGAATATCCAACGGAATAAAGACAGTCTCTTCAGCAAGTGGTGCTGGGAAAACTGGACAGCGACATGCAGAAAAATGAACCTGGACCACTTTCTTACTGCACCATACACAAAAATAAACTCAAAATGGATGAAAGACCTAAATGTAAGACAGGAAGCATCAAAATCCTCCAGGAGAAAGCAGGAAAAAACCTCTTTGACCTCTGCCACAGCAACTTCTTACTCAACACGTCTCCGGAGACAAGGGAAACCAATGTAAAAGTGAACTATTGAGACCTCATCAAAATAAAAAGCTTCTGCACAGTGAAGGAAACAATCAGCAAAACTAAGGGGCAACCAACAGATGGGGAGAAGATATTTGCAGGCGACATATCAGATAAAGGGTTAGTATCCAAAATCTATAGAGAACTTATCAAACTCAACACTCAAGAAACAAAGAATCCTGTGAAGCAATGGGCAAAAGACATGAAGAGTCACTTCTCCAAAGAAGACATCCAGATGGCCAACTGACACATGACAAAATGCTCAACACCACTCATTATCAGGGAAATACAAATCAAAACCACAATGAGATGTCACGTCACACCTGTCGGAATGGCTAACATTAATAACTCTGGCAACAACAGATGTTGGTGAGGATGCGGAGAAAGAGGATCTCTTTTGCACTGTTGGTGGGAATGCAAATTGGTGAAGCCACTCTGGAAAACAGTATGGAAGTTCCTCAAAAAATTAAAACCAGAACTACTCTGTGATCCAGCAATTGCACCACTACTAGGTGTTTATCCAAGGGATACAGATATGCTGTTTTGAAGGGACACCTGCACCCCAATGTTTATAGCAGCACTATCAATAACCAAAGTATGGAAAGAGCCCAAATGTCCATCGATGGATGAATGAATAAAGAAGATGTGGTATATATATACAATGGAGTATTACTTGGCAATCACAAAAAATGAAATCTTGCCATTTGCAACTATGTGGATGGAACTAGAGGATATTATGCTAAGCAAAATTAGTCGGAGAAAGACAAATATTATATGACTTCACTCATATGAGAACTTTGAAATAGAAAACAGATGAACATAAGGGAAGGGAAGCAAAAATAATATAAAAACAAGGAAAGAGACAAAACACAAGAGACTCTTAAATATGGAGAACAAACAGAGGGTTACTGGAGCGGTTGTGGGAGGGGGAATGGGCTAAATGGTAAGGGGCATTAAGGAATCTACTCCTGAAATCATTGTTGCACCATATGCTAACTAATTTTGATGTAAATTAAAAAATAAATAAATTTTTAATAAAAGAAAGAAAACTATATGGGGAGGGGGCCCTTCAAAACAAATCCTATGAAGAATTAGAGCCATGATATAACATAAATAAAACAAAACAAAACTAAACAAAACAACAAAAACAAACAAACGAAAAAATCCAAGAACAAATTCCTGGTGATGCTGTTTGAGAATCTTAATCCAGCCATTCTGGAAGTTAATCCTGGACTTCAGTACTAGGAGCCATTTACTTCTGTTTTGTTTGAGGTAGACTGAATTGTATTTCCGTTACTTGTAACCCAGGAATTATGTTAATATACAATAGAACTGATGCAAATAATGTAAGGTTAAAATTATAGACACTTATCCCTAGATAACTAAAAGAAAAAATAAAAAAAAACAAACCCAAATAAAAATATCAAAGACACTGGAGTGTAACAAAAAACAAAGAGATTCAGGAGGGAAATCAACACTTGGATAAAGGGAAGACATAGGGAGATCTTAATTTTGCAATTTTTAGTCCGAGGAGTTCCCATCTATGCTATTTGGGGTGGCCAACTCTCTGATAAAAAGCCCACAGTCTTTCTGGATTCAGGCAATCACAACTGTTGGAAAATGAGGCAAAAACAAAAAGCAAAACAAAAAAACCCAGAAACAAATGTAGTAATAGGTGTCCTTAAATTCTGTGTATAAAGTATGCTCACATTTCTGGCTGACACTTGAAACATGTATTTGTGGGGTAGACTTTAAACAACCTGGAACAAGAATTAAAGCACTGAATTGAGAGTTGAACTGCCATCCAAGATAGAGTTTGCAATTTGATTCCAGCCAAGTTAATTGATTGCTAAAAGAACTACAAACAACCAACAGTCTTCAGGGGAATATAATCGAATCCAGAATTTTCACAACATAATATTCACAATGTCTAGGGGATGATACCAAATGTAAACTTCAATGGAAATTAATGTCAAGATATAAGATTTTTTAATTCATAGAGACTTTAAAGCATCTGTTATAGCTATGCTCAGGATATAAATAAAAATTTGCTTGTAATGATTAGAGAAATTAGAAAAATTAGCAGTAAATATAAATTGTAAAATATAACTCAAAAAAATTACTATGAGAGAGTGAGAGTAAGATTCCATAAAATAAATAAACGATATGAGCAAATTAGGGATAGAAAATTTTATGTCTTATATAGATTGGGGAACCTATCTTCTTGTTCCAGTAACATTTAATTATGATCAATGTTTTCAGGTGATTAGTTTATATTTAGTAAATTCTTCATTCAGCACATAGTGAGGCCAGCAGTCATTTAATACAGTAGTCTGTAAACAAATTATAACTTTGCTTACAACAGAACTTGTCATTTTGATTTTAGTCATTTTTATATTTTAATTGATGTAAATTCATTTCGGTACAAAGTAGAAGATAAATAAGTACATGTTTAAAGTTACCATTAGAGAAACCAATTTTAAAAATGTCCGGGGGTGCCTGGGTGGCTCAGTCAGTTAAGCAACCAGCTACGGCCCAGGTCATGATCCCGTGCTTCACGGGTTCAAGCCCCGCATCAGGCTCTGTGCTGACAGCTCAGATCCTGGAGCCTGATTCAGATTTTGTGGCTCCCTTTCTCTGCCCCTCTGCCACTTGCACTCTGTCTCTCAAAAATAAATAAACATTAAAGAAAAAAATTTTTTTAATGTCTGAAATATGAAAGGACATAAATGGTAATGGAATTTCACTCTCATACAGCTTAGAAAACACTTTATGCAATATTCCAGGAAAAAAACATTTTAACAATTTCATGGGAAAGCCAAAGTACCATATTTATAAAACACATAGGCAGTAGAATCAATTAGCTATAGATTTAGTTCCAGATCTGTTATTTATTAGCTATGTGAACTTAGGCACATCCTTAGCTTTTTGAACTTCAGACAGCTCATTCCATAATGAAAAATTGGCATCACCGGTTTCTTTTCTCCTGTACTTTTTAAAAGCATTTTTTGTTTGTTCGTTGTTTGTTTGTTTTGAGAGAGAGAATGAGAGATAGAGAGAGATCGTGTGTGTGCGTGCTTGCACCCACTGTAAAGCCAGACTTGGAGCTTGATCTCACAACCATGAGATCATGACCTGAACTGAAATCAAGAGGAAGACACTTAACTGACTGAGCCACCCGGGTGCCCCTTCTTTTCTTGTTTCAATGCTTATTATTTTCTCAGTTTACTTTTAGCTACACTAACTGATACTAGTCGCTGTCTTTATTGTGTCTCTTTGGAAATACCTTATTGGCCAGTGATTTAAAAAAAAAACATATTATCATTTTAAAAAGAGGTCAGTTTGATGATAAAGTAAGGCACACGTGTTTTCTTCATCCCTGAGTACATAGCAAGCCCCTTTCCTTGTTATGTTGTCAATAAGCTGTTTTATTCTTTGTGAAGAGAAACTCACTCTGTTTTTGCATTAGTAAAGAGCAACAGTGAATTCAGTTTCAACACAGGGATTTTCAAATGCGCATACTTTTTGTGAAGGTTTTATAACTATTAAAAGGACACAGTTCAGTTTGTATAGTTCTTCATAATATTAACCAAGCTCTTAAACGTTTCTTTGTGTCTTTGAACATCGGCCTTTCATTTTGTCTACTGGGTAAAAATAACTTATAAATATTCCTGGTTCCACTTTCTTCTATAACATGTGCTTGGCTAATTCCCCAGGAACTCCCCCCATGTGGCTCCACTTTGGAATGATTTACAGTATTCTTTTTCCTCTTTGCCAATAACTTCAGTGTGCTGCTACTCCTCCATCTGGTATGGAAAAGAGAGAGTTGTTCTTTTCAAGAACGCTCATGAATGGAAAAGCCAACATATGCATTCTTCCCCCACACCCAGAAACTTTAAAAAAAGAAGGAATTAGGAGTCTACTTAAAAAATACAAGCTGTTTGAGATTTTCAAAATTCTAGCCGTAGTGTGGAAATGACACTCCTTCAATTATGTATGAATCATCATTTTTGTGGAGGGAAGGGGGAGACATGAGAAAGAACACAGTTCTTTCTCTGTGAAATGATCTAATAGCTCTGTAACTCCCCCAGCCCGTCAGTTCCTGCCTTGCAACTCTTCAAGAAAACACAATCAATCATTTATCTCTGCCTTCAGATTAAATGATTGGCTCTTGAGGTCTTCTGAGGTACCCCTGTGTAAATTGAAAGCATAGTCGGCAATAAAATGGTCTTCATCATTAAAAGGAAAGGAAAGATTGAAAATTGAGCCTAAGGAATGACTATATCAATAGATCCCTTTGCTCTACAAAGGCCAGGTGAACTCTAGACAGAGTGGTAGCAAATTTTTATTTCACCATGACAAGGCAATACTTAAAAAGCACATAAAAGCATGCAGCAGCAATTTTTACAATATTTTCGTGTCCATGGGAGGCCACCTGTCTATTAATACCAAATAGCTGAAAATATTTGAATCGTATGCATATACACATGTGCATACGCACACATACAAACACTATATTATCAATATATGGATATATATTAGCCAAGTGTGACATGATTGGATTGTGTAACCATTTTTTTATGAGCCTAAATTATTCAAGCGCATTTTCTGCTCAATCACAGAGCCAAAAATTATTAAAATAGAATAAGAGAATTAGCTTACAGAATGGGACGAAAGCTACAAACGTAAGTATAATGATATAATAAGTATAATCATACTTATAAAAGTATAATTATAAAAGTATAATTTTAGAAGTATAAATGTATAATTATAATTATAAAAGTAAAATATATAATTTTAATGAATTCAGAAATAATTTTCTTACTTACCTCATTATAAAAGCGACTCATGTTTATTACCAAAACATTCCAATGATACAGAAGCTTATAAGACAAGGTGAAAATACCTAGTAATCTCTACTTAAAATAAGTCACTACTAATAATGTGATTCATATCTTTCCTGACTTTTTTTTTATTAGCGCACAAGTATATCTATCATTTTAAAACCAAATGAGATCATGCTATAAGGGATGGTTCCCAAAATCTTATGAGAAAACAAAGCTAAACATATACACATGCACACACATGCACACACATATGTAAATAACCATTTTTTTTTTAATTAAGATAATTTATGTGTTGGGACACCTGGGTGGCTCAGTCAGTTAAGCATCCAACTCTTGATTTTGGTTCAGGTCATGATCTCAAGATTGGTGAGACTGAGTCCCGCACTGGGCTCTGTGCTAACAGCATGAAGCCTGCTTGGGATTCTTTCTCTCCCTCTCTCTCTGCCCCTCTCACACTTGAGACAGAGCACCTGCACATGTTCTCTCTCTCTCTCAAAAATAAATTACTAAACTTAAAAAAAGAAGATATTTTGTAGTGATGTACAACATATATTTTCTTCATCAGTATATGAATGTCTTCCTAAATTTTGAGAGGTTGTATTGTGTTTTATTTTATGACTAATATAGAAAGTATTTCACAAATATCAGTGATAATTTGAGTCATGTATATATTTTTTTAAATTTTTTTTTAACGTTTATTTATTTTTGAGAAGGAGAGAGACAGAGCATGAGTGGGGGAGGGTCAGAGAGAGAGGGAGACACAGAATCTGAAACAGGCTCCAGGCTCTGAGCAGTCAGCACAGAGCCCCACGCGGGGCTCGAACTCACATACCGCGAGATCGTGACCTGAGCCGAAGTCGGACGCTTAACCAACTGAGCCACCCAGGCGCCCCGAGTCATGTATATTTTTATTTTGACTCATAGTATATTTAAAGAAAAACATATTTTAAATTTTGGTATTGTCAAATTACTCCTCTAAAAAGATGCCAAAGCTTCACGAATGTTTGGCCTACATATCTACCTAACCACTGTGCATTGATCTGTTTTTCATTTTTGCTATTTGGATAGGTGAGAAATATCTCAAATATATCTTTGATAAATTTATGTATATTTCTCATATTATTAAAACTGAGTGTCTTTTTATATGCTTATTTAATGTTATGACTTCTATAAATTTTTATTTATTTTTTAAATATACATTTATTTTAAAAATTAAACCCTAACTACCTGATTTTCTACATAAAATTTGATCTGATATACACAATGCTCTTTATTTTTCATTGAAAATGGATGATTAAAATTTGATATCAGTTAATTCAATGAACATTCATTTGTTTCAAAAAAATATTGGGCAGGGGCGCCTGGGTGGCGCAGTCGGTTAAGCGTCCGACTTCAGCCAGGTCACGATCTCGCGGTCCGTGAGTTCGAGCCCCGTGTCGGGCTCTGGGCTGATGGCCCGGAGCCTGGAGCCTGTTTCCGATTCTGTGTCTCCCTCTCTCTCTGCCCCTCCCCCGTTCATGCTCTGTCTCTCTCTGTCCCAAAAATAAATAAAAAATGTTGAAAAAAAAAAAATATTGGGCAGTGATTTTTTTCTTAGAAAGCTATTAGGTGCTAAACATACAAACATAAATAACTCCAGCCAGGAATTAGGCAAGCCTGTCTTTTTTAAAAGTTTTTTTTTATTACATAAAAAATTATTAAATAAATTTTTTATTAAATAAAAAATAAATTATTAAATAATTAAATAAATTATTTATTAAATAAAAATATTTATTAAATATTTTTAATATTTATTTATTTTTGAGACAGAGAGAGACAGAGCATGAGCAGGGGAAGGGCAGAGAGAGAGGGAGACAGAATCCAAGGCAGGCTCCAGGCTCTGAGCTGTCAACACAGAGCCTGACGCGGGGCTCAAACTCACGAACCACGAGATCGTGACCTGGGCCGAAGCTGGATGCTCAACCAACTGAGCCACCCAGGCGCCCATTAGGCCAGCCTGTCTTAAAAAACTGGTTTCTCACATTACTCAAAGAATAGTAACCAATTTCTCTGGGCTGCCTAATAGAATCTGAGGAGAAACACAATATTTAAGTATTAACCTTTTACTGTTGTCCTGTAGAGATTGTTTGCAAAGCTCAAACAGTATCTGATGCCCTCTGCCTTCATGGAAGTATACTCTGTAACTCATAGAAATGAGCCACCCTCAGTATCCTTGCTGGGCTCATGTGTTGTCTGAGGTTAGACTATAGGAAGTGTGGTCTCTCTGTGAACTTGGTAGTAGATTCAGACCTCAGTAGTTGTGGTCTTGCATCAATTATGCCCAGAGCAGGAGATCTGAGTGGTGTATATTGTTGGTTGTATCCTGGAAAGGTGAGAAGGGCAGCAAGTTCTAAAACAAAGTCATTAAAGTCAAAGCACATTGAGGAATTGGAGTTATAGTAGCATCCAGTTACAAGAAAGGAGAAACCAAGAACTCTAAGATCGAACATATAATTGTTTATATGGGACAACAAGCAGTGGTCTACTGTTCTGGAGATAAGACTGATGGAGGTATTTATGATTGTCTCAATTCAAGCTTATATAGGTGAACCTTACAGAAGTTTGAATAGATACAAATTGACATGTGATGCTACTGGGCAGCTTTTAACATTAGTTCTAAGTGCAGTCTAGACATAACTAACCTACTGAGGAATAATGTCATTCTAAATATTTTTTTTTTCTCTTGCCTTCTGGTAGAAACAAGTTGTCTTTCATTCTTTTATCTATGGCTTTGGAGCAAAGTGCTGGGAATGGGAGTAGGGTAAGAAAGGGAGCAAAGAGACCAAGCCTGTTCTGTGATATGAGTGAAGCTACCTGTCTCTGACAGCAGGAATAAAGGAATCCATAATCAAGTCTTGAACAGTTCTTCATAGCTACAAAAAGGAGAGTGATAAATATTTTTTATTCTGAACATGCTATCCAAGCCCCCTCTCCATGTTGAATTGAAGTCACCGCCACAACATGAACACCAGAACCCAGTGTTATGTTCATAGGTTTAATTAAAAAAAAGACACCACAACATCTGTGCTTTGCCAGTTTATATTATATTAATTTAAGATGACAGCTTCTTTGGTGAAACATTTTTCTTTCTGTTTTACTTGTATGCTGTGCCTCATGGTGATTATTGTAGACATTATTTCACACAGGGTGGGCCACAGTCATTTAACACCTTATATCACGTTGGGATCTTTGCATAAGGATTCATTAATTAGGTGGACAGAAGATAAATGTATCTGTAACAATGGCAAGTAGCCAAGGCTTACTCCTCCCAGGTGTTCAGAGAAGTTGCTAGAACCCAATCCATCTTCAGAGAATGACTATCACGGGTTCAAGAGGGGAAAACATTGACGTGAAAGAATGCTGTTTCAAATAATCATTAAAAATGAGATGGATTTACTTATTCAGATGAAATTCTTTTAAATTAATCTCCCCCAAGAGTTACTAAGCAAAAATCTCGGAATACTTCCAATTTTGGGCTGATACAGCTTCCCGGAGAGTCTAGTAAATGTTTTGAGGAATCCCATATTAGGGTCATTTTATTATATTTCAGGATCTAACAGCGATGAAGGTACTTATAAAATATACTAGAACTGGTATTCATTTGGAGAAAATTAGAGGGCCCTTTATATCTAGGAAATGAAATTCTTTGAACAAGAAATGTTTTCACTCACATGTTTCTCTTTACTGAGGTCTTTTATATACCTCAAATAGTATGATTTTTTTTTAACTGTCAATGTCTGTGATGTTTTGAATCAATTCTTGTTTGAAGATTAGGACAACAAAGTTTAGTTCACGATGATTCATTTTCTATGTTTTGTTGTTTTTTTTCCCCTGAGATGTCTATCCAAAAAAGGCTTTACCATAATCATAGGGTCACTTGTATGATAGCTGGTGATGGCCAAGGAAAACTGAAAAGTGTCTGATTTAGAATGTCAGCTGATATGGTCTACAAAAATGAAGTTTTGAGGATTCTGCAGATTTGTGTATATCTTATAAATACTTTATAAGTCATAAACCTTCCCAGGACAATTTTTAGAAAATCAAGTTAAAGCAACTAAAAATTTCAGCAATTTGGAACATTATATATCTATAAGAACTAGCACTACCATAGCAGAACATGCACAGAGGCATTGGATAGGATGGGGCAATAAAGATGTTTTGATTTTAAGGAATATATTCTTACTCTTTGCCTTACGTTTGAGAGATAAACTAATATGTTGCTATTTAAATGCCACTGGGATAAGACATTATTCTTAAATATTGTGAGTGAATCAAGCACTAGCAAAAATTCTATGCCTGGAAAATGCCTAATAGTGGTGTCCATGTGTGTATTCTGCCTCTTCAAATGTTGATTATACAGTATTTGAAACAGGGGCATGTGTTATTTTCAAGGGGTGTGTATTGTCAGCCTTTTGGTTCACCTTCACTATGCCTTGGCTAGTCACCAGAGTGAAACCCAAAGAATTAGCAAATTGCTTTGTTTCCATGTATTTGTTTCCATGTATTGCATGTGTTTCCATGGTATTTGAGAATAAAATTTACCAAATTTTTATGACTCATGAACTTTAGCATTTACTAATCATATTTTGGCAAATATTTTTACCAGCGAAGAAGTAATACAAAAAAAGCAATGATATTTAAAACTTCTCTTCCCTCTCCTTTTAAAAGTACAACTTTTTGAAAAAAAGAAATCATATTTGTTTTTTTTAAATATATCTACTCTTTACTTTTGAAAAAGAGTTTCCATTTTTATGCTGCTTATTTTATCCTGAAAAATGGATGATGTTGTATAATTCTTTCATTTTATTCTTATTAGAAGAAATGCTCTGGATTAAATTGTTTTTTGACCAATAAAACAGATTTTGAAATCAAAATAATCTGAAGATTATTTGAGATGTTCCTTAGATATTTCTGCTTCTGAGCTTGTGGAAGCCATACGTCTACTAAAGATTATAGAGAATTCTGGGGAGCAAAGGAAGAAGAAGAAACTCAAGTTTAAGGTAAGTAAGAACTCGATTTTTGCATACAGAGACACAATAGTGTTTTATATTTTGTCATATATTAATTGTTTTAACTGATATTTGGTGATCTTTCACCAGGTTTCAGGCACTAGGTAGGCACATGAATTCTCTAGTAATAAAACTAAGAATATGTCTTTCTCATTAATAACACAGATGAATGAATGATACAATAATATGTAGTAAATTGCAAAGAGTTCTCATTTGGTGATTTTTGGCATTAAAATAAATTCTTTCTGAATGAAATATGGCCTTTTGTAGCAATGTGGATGGAACTGGAGTGTGTTATGCTAAGTGAAATAAGTCATACAGAGAAAGGCAGATATCATATGTTTTCACTCTTATGTGGATCCTGAGAAACGTTAACAGAAGACCATGGGGGGAAGGGAAGGGGAAAAAAAAGGTTAGAGAGGGAGGGAGCCAAAACAGAAGAGACTCTTAAAAACTGAGAACAAACTGAGGGTTGATGGGGGTGGGAGGGTGATGGGTATTGAGGAGGGTGCCTGGTGGGATGAGCACTGGGTGTTGTATGGAAACCAGTTTGACAATAAATTTCATATAAAAATAAATAAATAAATAAATTCTTTCTATAAGTGTTTTAAAAATTGGATTGTTATGTAAACCTATTGCTTGATTCATTAACACTTAAAAGTAAAATTTATTACTATGATTTTCCTGAAGTCGCATTTCATTTTAAGCATCACTATAAAGTATGGCATATTGTCAGATTTACAAAAGAACAATAATTTTAAAAATAGAGTTAAGATGAATTTGCCATGAAATTCCTACCAGAGTGATTTTAAATATGTTTTATTTTATAGAATTAAAAACATATTTGTTCTAAGTATCAACCCAGGATAATACAAGAATGGTTTCCATTTGGACTGCATAAGCAGTTAATGGATAGAATGTAAATATACCATCCAGCTTTATTTCATAGTAGATGAACCAGTTACTAGAATTACACATATTTTCAGATCTATTAATCTTTGGCCAGAACACAATCTACCATGATCAATATTTAAATTTCTAATATGTGCAAAGCTCGTTGTTACTTTCCCCCCAACATGGTTATCTCTAATTTAATATTTTAATTCTTTTATAATAGAAACCCCAATGCTTTATTTTTACCCCATTTAACATAATTCCCTGAACCTTTGAGCTTGCACTGATTTTTGGTTTATTTTGTTGTTGTTTAAATATAGTCAAGGTAGTCATCAGGGAAGTGCAAATCAAAACTACAAAGAGATGTCACCTCGTGCCTGTCAGAATGGCTAAAATAAAAAAAAAAAACCACAAGAAACAACAAATGTTGGCAAAGATATATAGAAAAAGACACTCATTGGTGGGAATGCAAACTGGTACAGCACTGTGAAAAATGGTATGAAGGTTTCTCAAAATTTAAAAATAGAACTACTCTACAATCCAGCAATTGCACTACTGGGTATTTACACAAGGAATACAAAAACACTAATTAAATGGGATACATGCACCCCAATGTTTATAGCAGCATTATTTACAATAGCTAAGACAAGGAGACAGTGTAGATGTCCATGAGTTGATGAATGGATAAAGAAGAGGTGGAATATCAGTCAGTTTATAACTTAGTTGATATATATATTATATTCCACCTCTTTATGTACATAATATACATACACACATTCCATTCCATATATATGTTCCATTGTGTGTATACATACACACACACACACACATACACACAATGGAATATTATTCAGCCATAAAAAGAATGGAATCTTACCATTTGCAATGGCATAGATGGAGCTAGAGAGTATAACACTAAGTGAAATAAGTGTGACAAAGAAAGGTAAATACCATGTGGTTTCATTCATGTGGTATTTAAGAAACAAAACAAATGCATTGGGGAATAAAATGAGAGAGTGAGAGTGAGAGAGAAACCAAGAAATAGACTCTTAACTATAGAGAACTGATGGTTACCAAAGGGGAAGGGACTGGGGAGATGGGTGAAATAGGTGATGGGAATTAAGGAGTGTTCTTGTGATGAGCATTGGATGATGTATGCAACTGCTGAATCACCATACCCTACACCTGAAACTAATATAACACTGAATGTTAACCAACTGGAATTTAAATATAAACTTTAAAAAATATATAATCAAAGTAGGGACTATTTCTAAAGTAAACTAAATTAGTACTTTAGCAACATTGTTCTTGGTGGTACCACAGATCTTTTTCTCGGCTTTTATCTCATGTTACTCTTTTTTAGATCATCTTACAATCTACCTGCCTTTGTTTGAGCTATAGACTTAGCATTACTGATACGGAAATCAAAAATCTCTTCAGTGGTGTCTCATTTTTTCACCATTAGTGTATATCCATTGCCTTATAAGACCCCTGTTTAGATATCTCAAATCTTTTTTAATTGCCAAATGTCCCAAACTAAAGTCATTACCTTCCTTCAAAGGTACTGAGCTTCTGTTTCTTTTCAGTATTTCCTGTTTTGATATGTAGCCCAACCATAATCCGTAGTCACAAAGCCAAAATACTGGAAATCATTGATCTTCGTAAGGTTGTCAGTTTATAACTTAGTTGAGATAATTGATAAACCCCTCAAACTTAATGGCTTAATGTAATATAGTTAATTTCTCACTGTCTTCACAGTCAAAAACAGGTATCCTGATTGGTAACATTCCTGCAGTATTGATTCAGAAATGAAGATTCCTTTAAATCTTTTATCTCCAAAGTTAACCTTTGGCTCCCAAGGTCAATGTGGAGGTCATTTCCATCCAGGAAGGCAACAATTGTAGAAAGCATAGAGATTTACTCTTCAGTGGCTTTTATGGACCAAGTCTAGAAACGCATATATCTTTTCTGCCATTATTTTATTAACTAGATTTTTGTGTATGGCTATACCTAACTGCATGGTAGTTGGAAAATTTAGGCTACTTGCATGTCCAGAAGAAAAATAAAATAAAATGGGTTTTCGTGATTATATAGAAGTGTCTCATGAAGTCTTCTCAAAAATCTCCCCAGCCCATTTCCAAATGTCTTTATCAATGTTTAACATCCCCCTCTCTCACTGTCCTTCCCTCCCTATTTCCATCCCTTCCTCTTTCTCTCTTCCTCATGTGAACTGTTACCATAGGCTCTTAATGGGTTTATAAAGTGGAACGATTATAGTGTCAAAATTTGCTTAAAGGAAATGTGCATTCTTTGTATCCACAATATCTGTTTTATAATATTTAAAGATGCTTTTGATAGTGGACACAACAAAATGACACTCGGATATGTGAAAAGAAGAACTCTGTTTATACATCTCCAAACAAACAAGGCTGCCAAGTAGGCACTTGCACCTGGGGACTGAGTAATAGCAATCTAAAGCTGTAGGAGAAAGCTTATATATAGCAAGAGGGATGGGGTTAGCTAGGTTTCCAGGGCTCCCTATAGATTGGCTAATATGAATAATTTTTCAGGCTCTGGGGAATGAAAGCCTCCCCTAGTTTTCTGGCACCTGGACTAAAGCAATTAGAACAGGTGTATTGTGGCCCCCGTGTGAGAGCCTGATAAGAGAAGTTGTTGGGATGTGGACTTAATCAGCTGCTCATGAAGGAAAACTGGCCTCTACTCAGGGTTACAAAACTAGGCCAGGGGGGAGAAAGTAGATTTAAATGTTTTATACAGTCCTTGGTAAAAATAAGTACTTGTTTTATCTTCATCAAATAGAACAAAATTAATATCCTGGAAAAAAAAAACTAACATTATTTCTTAGATCTTGTGCTTAGTATTAACATCTAGCTTTAGCCATTCTGGCATCAAGATAACTTTGAATAGCCATTGCAATGACTTTTGTTACAAATCTATTAAGATACAGTGATCTAAACTTCAATGTGTTTAATTTTCAGTAACCTTTTAAAACTCCAGAAGTTTTTGAAAATAGTGAACTTTTGGGTCTGACCATAGGTTGACTCAAGTATTTCTGTATTATCTTAGACAAGGTCTCCAGATTCTCACCTCCATCTTCTGATGGAGGAAACATCATGTGCAAAGTTATCCTTCATATTAGTATCATTCATTTTATGTTTAACCAAACCAAAAGTATTCATACTAAGTCTCAGTTTACCATACGTTTTATTTTCATCGTCATTAGCAATGGAAACAGTCACTTTCTGGTCTCAACATCTGTGAAACATAATGGACATTCAAGAGGAAAGCTAAGAGTTATTTTATTGTGCATCATGAATTCTTGTTTTGACTATTTTTCATTCTTAATCATTTGGGATGCTTTGCACAATTCCATCTGCAATACAGAGCTGGCACGGTGCTCTTCTTGGAATCAATATGTATTCCTATTATATCTTCCTCATCTTGATAGCAGAGAGCAGAGAAACCATTTTCATCTCTCCTAATGCCAGACACCTGCTTCAATTGTCTGGTTTGGTTCATACAATTCACTCATTTCCCGGATTATTACAAACTTACATCGGGAACGATTTGGGCAAAACACACTTTCATTTGAAATGCTTGTTTTTAGTTTCACCTTTGTACTATCTACTCTACCATTGTTGCCAGCCCTTTCCCTTTGGTTTTCATCCATTTTTTTTCCTTGTTAATATTCACTATTGAGTTACTCATTAAAAATACTCTAATGATTTCCTTGGTTCACATATGACATATTCTCTATTCTGGTGATGATGAAATTCAGCTGAAAAGATCTCAGTTTAGATTATGCTCAAGAAAACCTTGATAGTACTCAGCAATTAGCAAAAATCATGGCAGCCTAGTTAGGGAGTAAGTAGGTACTGATAAGGTGCTTTTATGTAAATTCTTTCTGCATATATCAATTTATTTGACCTTGTGAACTAAATAAGTGATTATAATTATTCCCATTGATAGATCAGGATTCAGGCTGAGAGAGGTTAAAAAAGCTGCTGAAAGGTCACCATGCTTTTTTAGTAAGTTATCACAAAATCATGCATAATTTTTCAATATCTTAAGAAATCTGAAATAACTATGCAAAATACTTTTTAAAATAATAATGTAATATGTTCCAATTAATGCCTGAAGAAAGAGCTAAAATGGAATGTTTATAATTCAAATTGATTCTTAATATCCCTTAGTCAAAAAATAAATGGAAATTCTACTTTTAAGGTATTTGCCTATGTCTTTGATTGATAGTAAATAAATATAGGTCCTTTGATTTATAGTAAATAAATTTATAAAGTATAATCATGAGCTCCTCATCCTATAAATTTTATTTTTGTATACTTCTTTGGAATTAAAAAGAGAACATAATGTCATAAAAAAATGAAAACCCAATACTATTTATTGTAACTCCTATCACCTGTCAATAGATATAAATGTTGATACATTTTTAGTTCTACATTTTTATGATGCTATAATTTACTTATATAACTATTACAATATTCTGTTTGAATAATTCTGTCCTCTAACAACTATAATCACATAAAGCCAGGAATTTATAAACATACAACTTAATAGAATCTCTAGAATTATAAAAACTAATGCCAGGGGAAAAATTTTTATTTTTAGTAAACACTTGAAGGAGAGGAATAACTATAGCAATTCTGAAAATATACTTTTATTAGCCATCTTTTCACAGAACATAACCACTTTTGTTTCTTTTCAAACAAATCCGGGTATTAAAATGTGTGTGGAAAAATTAGTATTGCTCATTGTGCAAATTCATCTAACAAGTATATATGGATCACCTACCATGTGATGGTATTTGCTTAGATCCTCCGTGCTCTGTTAAACTATGACTCCAACAAATAAAGTTATAGGCAGTGATGGAGCAGTAAATATGACAGTAACTTTCAAAGAAAAGCCAGTAGTCTTTTGAGATTTTTATAAAATAGCTTATTTCATACATTATTTCACCAATGAATATAAAGGCTCTTTAAAGTTCTTGAAAATCTGGCTCCTTAGCATCTGTAAGTTTGCTGTGATCTCCATTGAAAGCTCTGCCTACTTCATTAAATATAAAATTTCAGCCCAGGATAATTTTCCTACCCTATGGCACACAAACTCAGTGTGGAAAAATTATCTCATGTTGGAAAACACCTCCCTTATCCAACTTATCACATTTATTCCAGTCTGTGATAAAGACAGGAGACAATTATCATTCTCAAGCGGAACAGTCTTTTGAGGATGCCATATTAGTCTGCTTAAGCTGCCATGCAAGTATCATAGACCAGACGACTGAAACAACAGAAATTTATTTTCTCACAGTTCTGGAGGCTAGAATTCAATATCAAAGTAACAGAAGGGTTAGTTTCTTCTCAGGCTTCTTTTCTTGGCTTCTAGATGATCATCTTCTCCCTGTGCCTTCACTCAGTCTTCCCTCTGTGTATATCTCTGTCCAAATCATTTCTTCTTGTAAGGCACCGGTCATATAGGATTAGAGCTCACCCTGATGGCCTCGTTTTAATTTAACTACCTCTTGAAAATCTCTATATCTAAATATAGTCACATTCTGAGGTACTGGGAACAGGACTTCCGTATATGAACTTTGAGGACACAGTTCAACCGAAAAATGATATTAATATCTACCAATTAATATATACACCAAGGACCCATTCAGGGAACTTGTTGGAACATCATTTCTTGTCTTCCCAAATATAAGAAACTCATTTATTTTTTTTGTCACTCCATTTGGAAATCTTACATAAGACTTATTATCACGGAATTCTGTATATTATAGTGATCATATTTTGTACTGATTATACATCTTTATACATAGAACTCCCTGGCGAGCATTTATCTATTTTGTATTGCACATTATACAAGCTAGTAGAACTCACAGTTACTTTGAGAAGGAAATCCCAGATATTT
Organism: Panthera uncia; assembly: GCF_023721935.1. Classification (NCBI taxonomy): domain Eukaryota; kingdom Metazoa; phylum Chordata; class Mammalia; order Carnivora; family Felidae; genus Panthera; species Panthera uncia. The sequence continues at coordinate 114,326,460 of NC_064811.1, read as the reverse complement.
AGAAAAGCTTATGTCTCTCTAGATCTGAGTGTTGTTACCTATTTTCCCTTGGAAAGCTGATTCCCTCTTATTTCCTTAGCAGAATCAGAACAATAAATAGTTTAAACTCCCTGACCACTTAAAAACATGTGAGTGAATGTGTATGTGTGCTAGCATACTTTTTGACTAAATTTTTTCTTGTATAAAGAATTTAGCTTGTTTGCTTTCTACTCTAATTGGTCTCATTAAAATGGCAGAGTTAAGTTCCCTAACCACTCCCTTCAAAAGAGTAATAATTTTATGTCCAACTGTATTTAGAAATTTACTAAATAAGGCTTTTAATCTTAATATAACTCATGAAGTATTCTTCTTATTTAAATATTTTCTTATTCTGTTTTCTCAATTTTTTCACACTAAGCAATTATTCACATACCCAATATATCTTCCCCTATGTTTAAGAGTGAAAATATTTAGATCTAATTATATTTTGAAATAAATAAGCAAATTCCTTTGATCTTTCAAACTCATGTTTCAGCCTGCTGAAATAGTCATGTAAAGTATTTTCTTTGTTTTCAGATTCTAAATTTCTAAAAATTAATTCCTAACAGTGAGCAAAGATGTTTAAAGTGTTTAGTCATTCCCATTATTAGCCAAAACACAGTTACACAAAGGTGAAAATAAACTTTCAAACATGCTGAGAGCGGTATTTGCTTATATTTGTTGCTTGTTTAGTATGTGTTTTATCACTATATTATTCTTAGATTAGTACATGGAAGCAGATATAAATTGATCAGAGGGACACCAAATCAAGATTTCATACAAATTATTTTCTGGTAAATCTCCCCACATATATGAAATTAGTAGGAGTCAAATCTCTACTACAACTTCCCCCAAAGTACCTCTATTCTCTAATAAATATCTATAATAATTTTAAATTACTACTTTATACTCTTTTATTAGACGGATCAGTTCTCATAAATAAACTGGTCACGAAAAGCTTTCTGCAGTGTAAAGGACTGCCAGGGTTCCCAGTGTGCTTCCTGCATTCCCACCTCTTCCGCAGAGTTCCCAGATCTATAGGAAAGTGCCTAAGAAAAGTATCCCTATCGATTATATTTTCTAGTTCTATTGGATGACATTTTTATACTTCCTAGAGTATCACTTAGAAGTTACAGATTTTTCATCAGCTCCTCCAATTATCTATATACCATATTGCTCTATCTTAGCTTTGCACTATACTGATGTCAAACTTCTCTTGCTATAGGTTTAATGTATTAAATTTCCTGATACAGAAATATTATCTATTAGGAACGAAAACTTTAAAGGTCAGGAAGGATTTCAGTAAGCTGTACTTGCGAGATGCTATAGTATAGGATTCTTAGATCGGGGCAACACAATGAAGGCAATGGCATTTGTATAACAATTTAAATTTGACCAAAATTGTTTCATCATCATTTCCTTCTATGATTGTGGAACTGCATCTTAGATTATTGCAATGACCTATTTATGGCCCTGTAGACAGTAGGGAAGTGCTGAAATTTGAGGCAACGTCTTCTGGCTCTTTTTAATACCAGAGAATTAAAGCATTTATGAGAGGTAGAAGTAGTATAGTGTTAATGAAGAATTATTATTGGTGTTAATAAAGAATTATTATCCACCATGCAGACTTAGAAATTTAGTATCAAAACACTATCAACACTAAGAATGATAATACCTTAACATGTTTATAGTAAGATACTACTTCTTAATCTCTCTCATGAAGGATTCAAACTGATGATATGAGAACAAGCTTAGGCCGTTTTTTTTACAAACAATGGCTTCCTGTCCGAGATTGAAAGACCGTATTCCAAGGATAGTATTAAATTACCAGCATGGCTCAATGCACTGTTCAACCCTCAATTCATTGTCAAATGAAATCGGTATAGTGTCAAAAACCATCAAAACCCTAACACAACAATTTCTCCCTGGAGAAACATAGTGTAACTATTACAAGGCACTTTTAAGGTTTATTGATTTGGAGATAGGAAGCACAGCTAGATGGGAGAGATGACAGAGATGAAGTGCATTTTTCAGACAAGCATAATAAATATGGTCCCAAGTCAGGAATCATAAATATGAAAAAAGAGCATCACTCAATTGTCATATGTTATGCATTCACAGCTGTATTTTTACCAGATTATAAATATCTAGAAGGCAAAGACATTGCTTTTCAAGATGTTACTACCAGTATGATATTAGCTTTATCCCCGGTAGCGAAATAAGATGATAGTTACAAAATCTAGGGACTCTGCAGATAATTAACCATGAGAGAGCTGAAGGACTCTTCCTAACATTATGTCAACTTTAGCAGAATTTAGAAACTTGGCCAGCCAACTTCTCATATTTGTTTTACCCTGACTTAGTCTCTTCCTCCAATGCAGGACTTTTAGAATGAATTTCTGGGTAAAGGTGACTATTGGATTGATTTTTTTTTCCTGGGATAGAATTATCAATATGATTATGCTTGCTTACATTACTGAAAATCGTGTCAGTTGGGGTAGAGTTGTTCTTAAATAATTTCTAGACAAGGATATGCTAATCTTTTTTCACGCAGTTTAAATAGTGTCACTTCAACATGAATTGATCAAACTTGAATTCTACATTAAAATTGGCAAACAAAACCATGGCTTAAAATAAAGCTTGTGCTAACAGATGCATAACCAGTTTCTAATTCAAAAACATCAATAGTACATTTTTTTACTGTTTTAATATTAAGAATGCTGTTTCATTTAAAATAAGTCTAAACAGATTATGCATTTTCACTGATAATAATGCAGTGAATCTGCTTCATTATTTTACATATTTGTGAATACAAATAAAAATAGCATTATATAACTATCAAGTATGAAACATGTTTGTGTCTAGTAAATTAAGGTCTTTGAGGGTCTTCAATAAACATTTAAATTTTGAAATATAATCATAATTTTTATGTCATCATAAAAAGTAAGATTTATGGGTATTATAAGCTCTTCAAAGGGGTTTGTGACCCTCATATATCATTAACTACCACATTAGAGGCATTTCTGCCAAATTAAGGAATAAGTGAATGATACTGAACATCAACTGTATTATCTATATTGTTCTAAACAGTGTTATTTATGTATGAAGACATAAAACAGAAAAAAATTAAATGATGAGAGACGTATCTTTATTTATAGAAATAATAACACACAATATTTAAATGCTAAATGACTAGATTTGTAAAAAAAATGTTTAGTGTAATAGATAGATACAAGAAAAATACTGATATGAAAATAAATAATTTTATATATGCAAAGATTAGTTATCAATATATAATGGAAAACTCCTTCATTCACAATATATAGTCACAAAATAATTGGAATCACCTTAAGAATAAAATATGGACCATATGTGAATAAAGCAAGAAAACTATCAAATATCAAATATGTAAAAAGGAAAAAGAATAAAAAGTTTTAGCAAATTAGGAAGAGAAACTCTGAACATTTGCAATGTAAGTTTTTTTAAAATAATGTAATTACAGTCATAATCTTTACTTTTGTTTTAAAAATTTGAAAAAGTTATTTTAAGTTCCTTTTCTAAATATCACACAAGAAATTAAAAAAGGGCCAGGAACAAGACAAGACTGTCTACTCTTACCACTCTTATTTAATTTAGTACAGGAAGTCTTAGCCATAGCAATTAGACAAGAAAAAGAAATAAGAGGAGTATATATTGGTAAAGAAGGAGTTAAACTGTCACTGTTTGCTGATGACATGATATGTATGTCATATGTATGTGTACCTATGTATGTATGTATGATACCATACATAGAAAAATCTTAAAAACTCCACAAAAAAACCTACTAGAAGTAATAAACAAATTCGGTAAAGTGGCAGCATACAAAGTTAATAACCAGAAATCACTAGTATTTCTATACACTAATAATGAAGTGGCAGAAAGAGATATTTTTCAAATAGCACCATTTTCAACAAAAAGAATAAAATACCTAGGAATAAACTCACCCAAAGTGGGAAAGCACCTGGATTCTAAAAACTATAAAACGTTGATGAAAGAAATTGAAGATGATACAAATGGAAAGATATTCTAAGCTCATGGATTAGAAGAATCAATATTAGCAAAATGTCAATATTACCCAAAGCAACATACAGATTCAATGCAATCTCTATCAAAATACCAATAGCATTATTCATAGAACTAGAATAAATGATATTAAAATATGTGTGAAACTACAGAAAACCCCAAATGGATAAAGCAATACTGAAAAAGAACAAAACAGAAGGTATTACAATACTAGATTTTAAGATATACTACAAATCTGTAGTAATCAAAACAGTATGGTACCAGAACAAAAAAGGTACATAGATCAAAGGAACAGACTAGAAATCCCAGAAATAAAGCCATGACTACATGGTCAATTTAACTACGACAAAGGAGACAAGAATATATAATGGGGAAAATACAGTCTTTTCAATAAATAGTGTAGGAAAAGTGGACAGCTACATGCAAAAGAATGAAACTGGACTACTTTTCTCACACTTTACACAAAAATAAATTCAAAATGGATTAAATGCATACCATTTATTTATTTATTTATTTATTTATTTATTACTAAATTATCACTTTATGTATATTATATTTGTTTTATATTTATATACTAAATTTATATATACTAAACATATTTTTATGTTTATTTTATATATTTATTTATTATTTTTATTATTAAGTTATTTATTATTATATCAAGAAAGCAAAGACAACCTAGTGAATGGGAGAAGATATTTGCAAATGACATATCTGATAAGGGATTAATATCTGAAATATATAAAGAACTGATACAACTCAACACCAAAAAAAATCTGATTAAAAAATGGGCACAGGACTGAATAGACATTTTCAAAGAAGACAAACAGATGGCCAACAGGTACATGAAGAGATTTCAACATTACTAATCATCAGAGAAATGCAAATCAAATCCACAGTGAGGTAACACCTTTACCAGTTAGAATAGGTAAAAGCAAAAAGACAAGAAATAACAAGTGTTTTCAAGGATTTGGAGGAAAAGGAACCCTGTACACTGTTAGTGGGAATACAAATTACCACAACCACTATGGAAAACAGAATGGAGGTCCTTCAAAAAATTTAAAATAGAAATAGCATTTGATGTAGTAATTCCACGACTGGGTATTTACCCAAAGAAAATGAAGACACTAATTTGAAATGATATATGCACCCCTATGTTTATTGCAATATTATTTGCAATAGCCACAATATGGAAGCCACCTAAATATTCAACACACACACACACACACACACACACACACACACATACACACACACACACACACACACACACATACACACACACACTGGAATATTACACAGACATAAAAATGAGATCATGCCCTTTGAGACAATATGGATGGGCCTAGAGGGTATTATGCTGAGTTAAATAAGTCAGATTGAGAAGGACAAATACTGCATGATTCCACTCATAAATAGAATCTTAAAAATCCCAAAGGAATAGGTAAACCAAAAGCAGAATCAGACTATGAATACAGAGGACAAATTGATGGTTGCCAGAGTGGATGGGGTGAGAGGAATGGGAGGTTGGGAAAAATGGGTGAAGGGGACAGGGAGATACAGGCTTCCACTTATGGAATGGATAAGTCACAGGAATAAAAGCACAGCATGAGGAAAACAATCAGTGATATTGTAATAGCAACAAAATGGGATGGTAGCTACACGTGTGGTGAACATGGAATAATGTATAAATTTGTCAAATCACTAAGTGGTACACCTGAAACTAATGTAACATCATGTGTCAACAACAGTAAAAACCAAAAACCAAAAACAAAACAACACAATAAAGGTCATAATCCCACAACACATTATGAAGACAGAATAAGCAGAAACTAATTTATGTTTTGGGAATTAATAGTATTAACACATATTAAGAAAGCAAAGGGTTAATTAGGAAATAAATATTTAAAAATTGGTGTTGGCACTCTTTGCTTAGCCATTTAATTTCCTTTTTTCACTAAGGTACGTGAAAAAATACACTGCACTCAAATCAATAGTTTTCCTCTATGTCACTATTAAATAATTTAAAAGTATATGAAATTAGAAAATAGACTTAGCTCTTGTCACAAAAATATATAAAATATTTAAGAAGAAAACTGGAAAAAATATGCAAGCTTTATTAGATAAAAACAATAATACTTACTAAACAGCTTAAAAGAGTTAAGAGATAGAGAGATATGCCAAACCCTGAGTCAAAAGACTAAAAACTCTGAAGATGCCAATTCACCCATATAAATCCATGTATTCAGTGTACTGTTGAACAATACCCCAATAGGAATTTGTGTGAAAAAGAAAGTGAAGGTAACTCTCCTAAATAGTTTTCAAACAGTGAACAGTGAAGGAGACATCTTTTCCAAGGATCACAGATTATTGTGAAATAATAGGAATTAAAAGAGCAAGTGATTGCAATAAACATACAAAGGAACCCAGAAAATAATCCTACAAGTTGACTGGTCTTTATCAGAAAATTATTGTTATTTTTAAAATTTTTTTATTGACATTTATTTATTTTTTGAGAGTCAGAGAGAGACAGAGCACGAGCAGGGGAGGTGCAGAGAGAGGGAGATACAGAATCGCAAGCAGGCTCCAGTCTCTGAGCTGTCAGCACAGAGCCCGATGTGGGGTCAAACCCACAAACCATGAGATCATGACCCCAGCTGAAGCCAGCCCAACAGACTGAGCCAGCCAGGCGGCCGTATCAGAAAATTATTTAATGAGAAAGGTAGAATTGCAGCCCAGATCAGAAAAAACAAAAAATCTATAAAGTGTTCAATAAATGTTCTTCTAATTATCAAACCATACAGAAAATTCCAGGTGGTTTGAAAATTAAATGTAAATCCATTTAGAATTATTGTATAGTTTGATATATATAAATGCATATAAATATTAAGAGTATATAAGCAAACATAGTTTTTCAGAGGGATATAAATTAGAAAAACAATTTTGGGGTAGAGAGGGCTTTATAAGAAAACACTAAACCCCCAAAACATAGGAAAAATAATAGATGTGGCAACATAAATAATTATCTATTGAGGGGACTATTATATTCAATGTTGAAAGGTCTTTTACAAATCAATAAAAAATTTTAAAAAACCCAGCCTACTCCCAGAATAAAATATGACATAGACCAATATATTTATGAAAGTATAACCTAGCACAATTATTCAGGGAAACTTAAATAAAACAACACTGAAATGCCAATATTTTTCACTCAGATTTTAAAATATTAATCATAGGAAATAAATATGCTACTGCATTGTTAATAATATTATAAATTGAAATAGTCCTTTTACTGAACAATTTAGCAGTCTAGTAAATTTAATTAGTTCAGATATATTGATCTAACAATTCCATTTCTAGCTATCTTACAAAATTTCTGTTCTGTACATAAATATATATGTGTGTGTATGTATGTGTGTATATAATATATGTATATATATTGCTGAAGTTTAATTCTTGCTTTATGTGAAAATAATTGCAAAGAAAACTATATTTCATTCATCAATATGTACTTATCCACATGGTAACAGAAAGCCAATGGAGCAAGATTGATCTCTATGTACCGACCAAGAACTAATTCCAAAATATATTGGTAAGTAAGAAACCAAATGAAAGTAAAATATATAAGACATCTATTAATTTATGCTAATTTAAACAAACTTAAAAGGCATAGCTGTATGTATTTTATTTCATTGGAGCATGTTAGAAAAGAATAAACATCAATCCTTTAACTGTGGTTGTCTCTGGAAACTGGTGTTAAAACATGAAAGATAATGGTATTGGAAAAACTGAACATTTAACTAACTATACTTATCTATTGTTTGAAAAAATAATGCATTTAAGTATCACATGTAAATTTTATAAATCAAAAATTAAAAGTTTGTTAAAAAAACTGTGATAAAATCATAAGATCTACAGTAAGGCATACATATGTGCCAAAACTAAAGAAAGAGAACTTTCTAAATTTTATGAAAATTTTAGAAAATAACAGAGCAACAAAGGAAAGTACTGATGGATGTAACAAAATTATTTTAAATTAAATAATTTCTCCTATTCAATAATAAAATTAAAAAGCAAATAAAAAACTAAAAGTATGCTTGAGACAAATACATTATAAAAATGGGTAACATTCTTTGAAGTAAGAGTTTGTATAGAGAAATAAGACAATATAAGGTATCCAATTGGCAAGTAAATGAAAAATATAAAGAGAAAGATGATATGCAAAATACTAGTGGCAAAAAAGCCATATATGAAATATGTAAATTTAATCAATAGAATATATTTCAAAGAGGGAGAGGAGGGAATGATCCCATTTATTCCCCACCCAACCAAAAATTACCCAGAAACCTGTATGAAACAAATATCTTGAATTTATTTACATTGTTGCTTAGCAAGAGAAAACACTGATAAGAACAGGGTTGCAGACATCTGATAAAGGAGATTTTATAAATTTTGTCTTGTTTTGTGTTTTGTTGTTGCGCACAGAGATAAGGTAATGTTGGAAATTGAGTGATTTGGGGAGACGAGTTTTGGGAGGGTCTCGGGGCACAAGTAGGATTTAGGTGAAACAGACCAGGCCAAAGTTGCTTTCAAGTTGTTGGGCTTTTCAAACCAGTCGTTCTCTAGAACATCTTGTGATCTTGTCTCTCCAGAGCCAGTTGTGGCCTCAGAGTTTGTTTTTGTTTTTGTAAGTTGATAGTCTTTGTAAGTTTTCAGACTTTTTTTCTCATCACTGACAGATACAATGTTGTGGGACAGATTGTGTGTGTTGAGATTTCTCAGAACACTTGTTAGGAGGACTATAGCAGACACTCAATAATCCACCTCAATCCCTGTCTCCATTTGAGTTAATCTGGAGCTGTGGACAACCCCCCACATCCTCTAAGCATCCTGCATGAAGCACCTGCCTTCCTGCTCTCTACCTAAGGACTTTCTAGCCCACCATGTCACCAGGACAAATCTCAGCCAATGGGTGGTAGGAGCACCACCCCACAGCTTCTAGTGTGCAATTTAAAGCCATTTTCTACACCTTCTCAGTTCCTGGTGAGATTAGCTCCACTGTTCCTTAAGATATGAACAGCTGCATGGTCATTCCAGGTCCTTATCCTATCCTGTATAACTGCACAGCCTCTTTCGTTATTCTTTTAATTATACATGATTATTTTTTCTTGAATAATGTAGTCTCCTTGTTGTACCTAAGCAAGTTAGTTTATTCTGTATCTCAATTTTTGAATCTTTAAAATAAAGTTTAGTATAGTACCTGTATCAAGGGCGCCTGGGTGGCTCAGTCGGTTAAATGCCCAACTTCAGTTTAGGTCATGATCTCACATCCCTGAGTTTGAGCCCCTCCTCAGGCTCTGGATTCGGTGTCTCCCTCTCTCTCTGCCCCTCCCCCGTTTGTGATCTGTTTCTCTCTGTCTCTTAAAAATAAATAAATGTTAAAAAATTTTATTTTAAAAATACAGTGCCTGTATCAGGGAGCTATTGTAAGGGTTAAATTAGTTTAAGCCAATGTTTAGATCTATGTATATTAACTACCACTACTAATTATTACAATACCTGTCAGTATTATTACAACCATTATTATAGTTATTGTGTTTGTTATCATTCAAGTTCCCAGCATATCTCTGGACTTTATGAAAAAAATTCTTCTTCTTCTTTTTTTTTTAGGTTTTTATTCATTTTTTGAGAGAGAGAGAGAGAGCAAGTGAGCACATGAGCAGGGGAGGGGCAGAGAGAGAGAGGGAGCCACAGAACCCGAAACAGGCTCTAGGCTCTGAGCTGTCAGCACAGACTCTGACATGAGGCTCAAACTCACAAATTATGAGATCATGACCTGAGCCAAAGTCAGATGCTTAACCAACTGAGCCACCCTGGTGCCCTGAAAAAATTCTTTCCTCAACCAAGAATGTCATACAGCTTTTGACCATTAACCATAATTGCTTTAAGAATTTGCTCAAAATATTACCTTAAAAAATGCCGTGTTTAATCTCAAGCCAATTACTTGTAATTTCCTCAATACATTAAGGTTTTCTTGAAATACACAGAATAACTTTTATGATATAATAAGTGCATACCTTGATGGATTATACCTGAATGCACATAAATGTGAACCTGATACCCACATCAAAAAACAGAAAATTGTCAACATTTTCCCTGTGCCATTTTCTGTAAAAACCACCTCCAAGGGTAACCACTGTTCTAACTTTCTAAAGGATAGATTGGTTTTGCCTGTTTTATACTTTGTCAATTAAATCATCCATATAAGTCATTCTTTTGTATCTGGCTTCTCATTCAATGTTGTGTTTAGAAGATTTATCTACATCATCACTGCTTTCTAAAGCTATTGTTATCTTGTATCTCAAATGTATTACAAGCTTTTTAAGAGTCAAGATGGATACTTTTACTAGTATCCCTTTGAACACTCAACATACACCATACCTTGACAGATGCTCAGTAGTACTTCCTTGAATAAGTATTTTGGCTCATTGTTTTGTAAAACAATAGTTCCTCACAAAGATTTTTCACCTTCCTGCATTGCCACACTAACCTATTCTTCAGGGCTCTCTCTTGTAAACTACCATTGTCATTGTCTCCAGATCTATTTCCCTGCAAATATTTTTACATAATGATACATATTTAAATATAAATTTACAACAGAAAACTATAAAGAAATATTCAAAATTACACATTAAGCAGAGACAACCTGGCAAATAACAACTATTATTATGCTCTCATTGAATTCTATACAAGTGTCAGTTGGCCACAGATACCTCTGTAATTTAATCAGAGTAACTACTGGGTATCATTGAGTCACCTTTTGTGTCATCTCTCATTGTCATTACTAGGTAAAATATGTAGATCATCTTTATTATCCACACCATTCATAACATTTAATTGAAATTTTCAGCTGGTGGATGAAGAGAGATAGGAAAATGGCATTTTTTTTTTTTTAAAGCTATTCCTTACAGATGATTTTACTTTCCTTTTTAGGACCACTTTTATAAGAGCATTCCAACTATGGTTTGCAAACTTGGTAAGTTTCTCAACAAGTTTTTGTCTGTTGCTTCTTCAAATACTTTTCGGAAGTCCCTATTGAACCTTAGGGAGAAAAATCAGGGAGGGCCAATGATAGGAGAAAAAAAAAAAAACTACGACAAAAACAGACTATAGTTTTTAAAGAAATGGAAAATTAAGACCAAGTGGCCGAAGGACAATTTTTTCTCTTCATTCTATTTTGCTCAAAGAAAAGATAGAAATATCTGAAGTAGATGGGAAGATATTTTAGTTTACTGTGAACATAACAAATGCACCACTGTCTACAAGTCTGTTACAACATAGAGGAAGAAGTTAGTTCAAAGTGACAGGGGGAAAAGCACCATTAAGATTTCATAACTCTACTACCAAACTAACGTTCCAAACACCTGGTGAACTTGCATATTTGAGGGAAGGTAGGACGAACTTCTAAAAAAAAAAACCCAAAACAGAAAAAATTTCTGATTGCATGCAGGTGTAGTAACTATACTATGAAAAATATGTGAATTTTCAAGTACAGAGTTCTTACAGATTAGGTAGTCATTACCTCAATCACTTGTACTATTCTAGAAGCTCAAAAAATTACTCAGGTTCTTGAGGAAAAAAAGGCCTTCTTTTAATTATCTTACTGATTCTTTTAGCTTTACCTTGAAAATAATATGGATTTTAAGCTTTAAAATTAAATCACAAAGTAGACTATGTTTTTCCTCTTGTTTATGAATTCTGAGAAGAGGCGCTTTTTTTTAAGTTGAGGAATTTTTCACATTCACTGTCTCTATTTATGTATTACACCATATTGAATAACGTACAAATAGGAGTATTTATGAGTTTAATGAGAAAAAAAATCAGTGTTTTCTGATTTTTCTTTTTTTTTTTCTTTTTTTTCTTTTTGCTTTTACCTAGATATTTCTACAATCCTAGGCACATTAATATCAGGCACATTCTGACAGTTATCCATGTCAATGAAGATTTTACATGTTTATATTGGGCTTGAAGTTCACAGTAATTGTTTCTTTTTTAAATGTATTTATATTCTTTGTCTAGATGGGGGCAACGGATACTCATGTTCCTTGAGATAGCTTTGAAATGCACACAGATTTTAACTTCAAGTAGCTGGAGTTCATTCTATTTATTTTCTCTCCAAACCAATATTTCAAAAACAAGAACAACTTCTATTTAAATATCCACTGCTTGTTTGAATGTCAAAAGTAGTCAACTTTCTCTCCATCAACACCTTTTTAGCCAAATGACTACAAAAATTTACTATGGTTTCAGATTATTCCTATTAAGTATCTCATTCCATTTTTTATATCTACCACCTTACATGTTTGAAAACACTTAAGATTTTTTTTTTTTCCTCAGGGAAAGCAATTAGAAAAAATACAATACTAAACAGTTTGAAAAGCTCATTTGAAGAGTCTAACAACAGATGTAAAAAACAGATATAACTTGTTTTCTAAATGTTCCCTATAGTTGAGAGATAGCTTTTAAGTTGGAGTCATCCTCCCTTGAATTAACATAATTATGTCAATAAATAGTACAGTAAATGGTTGTGGTATGTAGCCTAAACTTGTCAACGGCCTTTCATTCTCAAAAGAGAGCTATACAGCATCTGAGTTTTAAAAGAAAGAATGTTTTCACACAACACTGTATTATGATCCACATTGTGACTATTTATAATGAAACAGTGAAAATGTTTTACATGGTTTTTATGTTATCATAAGTATAAAAAAAAACCCTGGTTAAATATTTGAATTTGGAGCTCAAATGTAGTATTATGGCTCACTTGATTTCATAAGGGTGTGTGTGTGTGTGTGTGTGTGTGTGTGTGTGTGTACATGTGTGTGTTACTGAACCATTGTAATTCAGGGACACATATTTCTATCTTTAAATTAACAAATACATTGCTGATTACATCCAAGTACATGGAGACAGCCATGGGCACAGACCAGCTGTTTTCCTGCTTTATTGGGGTGATCAAATCCATGTTAAGATTTGTGTAACCTGAGTTCACTGAATGTGGTTGGTTATGCAGGTGGAAGTTGGATTAATCTAACATATATTAACGTAAATCCAGGCACTCAATAGAAATACTCGGTCTAATGAAATCGTAATCTCACTTTTAGTACTTTTAGCTTTACTTTTTCAAATTCTAATGTAATGGTCAGGAATGTTCCAACCAAATAGCTTTGTGAATTTTTCTAAATGTAATGTCTCATGATCTACAATTTTTAAATTGACCTACAAAGTATCTACCTCATAATTGTGATGATTAGATTTAAACAACCTAACATATGGCCTAACATATAATAAAAAATAATACTCAATAAAAGTTATTATCATTTTCAGAATAGCTTCTTGTTGTGGTTGTTTATCATAGCTTTCAAAACTCTGAAATCATTTTGGGAACAGTTTTTTTATAGAAATCTATAAATCTGAAAGAAGGATATTGTTATATGTGTTTTCTGTCCTCATAATACCAAGAATGTTTTTGGCACATTATAGATATTTAATATGCATTTGTGCAAGTGAATAATGGCCCCCAAATTGCTTTATGTCAACTAGATTCTAGTACTAGAATTAGAAAGATTTACATTCTCTAAGGAAGAGTGCATGTTAGCATGGATATGGTCATGGTGATTCTAGAAATAACTACCAACATTAAACAAAAATAAGCTATTTTGATTGAAAGTACTGAGTAACTACTGTCTCATCATTGACAGATTGTTATTTCAGGATACATAATGTCTAAAAGATAACTAAAATAAACTTAGTATTCTACTCAATAGCTCAAAGATTTAAAAACTCGTATTCACAAGAAGTATTATCCTATATTAGCTGAGTGCATATAGATAAAAAATATCTAGAAGTCTCTTGGAAAATATGGCAGCCATGATTACCTTTCAAAAATGTTTAATAAGCTAAAGTATTTTGATAAATTTCTGATATCTACTCATATTATTATGAATACCCTGATGGCAAAATATACATGGTTATGATACATTATGTTAAATATAGTTAGGTTCTGAACCAGGAGGACTTTTGTGAAACAATTCTAAAATCTGTTAGAAAAGAAATTTAAATGACGGTCATGTTAGTGTAACTTGAACAGGTCTATTGATGCTCCAATGCTTTCTATCTACACATAATAGAAATAAAATACGGAAAGCACTTTCAAAATGTTTCTTTCTAAGTGGTCTATGCCTAAGCCACAGACATTTCAAGCACCTGAGCTGAGAACTGGTGGTTTACAAAAGGGCCTCTCTTTGCTGTTGAGCCCCTAAATGAAGGTGTTGTCTCCCAAGAGAATGAGATTGTTTTTAAAAAAAAGAAAGAAAGAAAGAAAGAAGGAAAGAAAGAAAGAAAAACCTGTTTAGCTTTTTTAGCCCCTTAGTAAGTGCTTTCTGCTTGTCTTCCACATACACAGCATTTGACAAGTGCCTAAAGGGATAATTGCACGCAGAATGTTAGAAAGAATTGATTTGTTTCTGGTCCTGCAAGTCCTCCCTTCCTGTATCCTTTGGTTGTTTTCTAGGGGCCCCCATTTTTTAAAAAGGGTGGCTCAGTCGGTTAAGTGTAGGGCTTCAGCTCAGGTCATGATCTCACTGTTCATGACTTTAAGCCCGCATCGGGCTCTGTGAGGACAGCTCAGAGCCTGGAGCCTGCTTCAGGTTCTGTGTCTCCCTCTTTCTCTGCCCCTCCCCTACTTCTGCTCTCTCTCTCTCTCTCTCTCTCTCTCACTTTCTCTCAAAAATAAACATGAAAAAAAATAAAAATTAATTAAATAAAAATAAATTAAAAATATATAGTTTTCATGGTTTTCTCAGAGGTTTAGTCTGATACAAGCTACTCCAAATAGCCTGCAGTAGCCAACTGAAAATATGATTTTTTTTTCATGTTAAATGTATAGATTTTGTACATCAGGGAAGGGGAATCAAAAATTGGCTTTAGGTGAGATTCTGATTTTTAGGACCAATGTCCAGAACAGAGTAGTCAGTCTGATTTTTTGTTCTAGACTGGAAAAATTCTTTAATATTATTCTTGGGTGCTCAAGTGTTTTGACATAGTAAATCTTCCTAAGTGTGTAATAACATAGGCCTTTTAGGGATGGTCCTCACACTTGAGGAAGAAATCTACTCTTTACCCACCAAATCCACAAATCTACTCTTTACCCACCAAATCCACAATTTCTCTCTCTGTTGCATAGTTTTTGCTCTGTGGAGAGCATGGTCTTTCAGGGTATCTAATCCACCTTCTTAGTCATACTCCTTCCTTATAAAGGATGCTAATATTTTGGGATCCAGGACATAACTTCATTACCTTCAATTTTATAGATACTTTTTTTTTTCCTCTAGCAGCTACATTTTTATATTGATAATTTACTTTATACCATTGGTATAAGCCTCTAATTTCAATAATGTTTCTGTGGGAAGAAGGTACAATCTACTTGACAACAGTTTGCTTTATAAAGCAGATTTCTGAAAAACTATTAAAATACAAGGGGGGGGATGGGATTTGTACATATTTTAATCTATAAAAGTAATTTTAATCACATATAATCATATATGAAAAAATATATACCACATATAAACATAAAATAAACTAGATAGATACCACATATGAATATATCACATACATATTATGTGTATGTGTAACAAAACATTAAAGATGATAAAACTGTCACTATTTGCAAATGACATGATGCTATATATAGAGAACCCTGGAGACTCCATCAAAAAAGAATTAATAAATGAATTCAATACAGTTGAAGGATACAAAATTAATACAAAGATATGTTCTACTTTATACACTAATAACAAACTATCAGAAAGAGAAATTAGGAAAATAATCTCATTTACAATTGCACCAAAAGGATAAAACATGTAGGGATAAATTTAACTGAAGAGGTGAAAGACCTGTATGCTGAAAGCTGTAAGACACTGGTGCGAGAAACTGAAGATGACACAGATAAAAGGAAAGATATTTTGAAATTCTGAGGACGACCGTGGAGTAGGAAGACCCTAAGCTCATCCCACGGATACACCTAGATAACACCCATGTCGGTGTACCTAAACCAGAAAACAACCCGAAGCCTGGCAGAGCAGACTCTTCACAGCTAAATTTAATGAAGAGGCCACATCAGAAGGGTTGGCAGGATGGAGACGTGGTCAGGAATCAAACTGACCCAAGAGACTACAGAAGGGAGGGAACCCATAGACATAAGAAAGGGAGAAAAGCAGATTCCACACCAGGCTCCCCAGACATAGGAGACCCACATTGGAAAGACAAAACCCCATAAAATTTGGCTTTGAAAACCAGAGGGGCTTAGCTTCATGGGTTCTTACAATCAATACGGCTTAATACCTGGATACTTATTTATTTATAGGTTTATTTATTTTTAATTTATTTTTAAATTTCAGAGAGAGAGCATGAGCAGGGAAGGGGCAGAGGGGGGAGAGAGAGAGAATCTTAAGCAGGCTCTGCATAGTCAGTGCAGAGTCTGATGTGGGACTCAAACTCACAGACCGTGAGATCATGACCTGAGCTGAAATCAGAAGTCAGACATTAAACCAAGTGATCCACCTGGGTACTCCTATTTATTTAATTATTTATTTTAGAGAGATACAAAGAGAGACTGCAAGTAGGGGAGAGGGGCCGAGGGGGAGAGAGGGGGAGAGAGAGAGAGAGAGAGAGAGAGAGAGAGAGAGAGAGAGAATCTTAAGCAGGCTCCACACTCAGTGCGGAGCCTGATGCGGCGTTCGATCCCACGACCCTGGGATCGGGACCTGAGCCAAAAATCCAGAGCCAAATGCTCAACTGACTGAGCCATCCAGGTGCCCAACAACTGGATCTTTAAAAAGCAGCGCGCTCTGCTTCAGGAGAGGAGGAGGGAGATAGGAAACTGAGTCCCCACCCTTAAAGAGGCAGCGCGACGGACAGCCCCCTGAGATACAGTATAGAAACAGCAGTTTGAAAAACGTCTGTGGTACACCAGAGGGAGATTTAATTGCTGATATCAGAACTCTTGTGGGAGGAGCAGAGATCTTTAGAAGACTTCTTCAAGAACAAAAGTGCCATTTTCCTCCCCTGGCTCCCAGCCTAGATACACAGACACCTGCAGGAGCAAGCACGACCAGAACACTGTCCATTTAGATGGCTAACAGTATATTCTGACTTCACGGTCTTCTGCAGACCTGCCCCCTCAAACCAGCCCTCAGCAGGAGTTCTCCAAAGGGACTCCAGTTCTCCTCCCACAGAAGACCCATGCAAACCTTACTAAAACCTCATATGCCATCCCCAAACTCTGCTGCGAACCCATCCCATCCAACACATCCTAGCTGAGCGTGTGGTGACACATGCAAGTTGTGTCACAAGCATGGCAGTATGCCAACAACCCCACAGAGGCCAACACCATCCCAGGGTGACTCCTGCCCCCAGAGAGAGGGGAAAGGTAATCACACACACACAAGTTCAAACTGTGGCCCCAGATCTAACTGCTGGCCCTGCCCAATGAACGTTTCTCAGAAGACAGCACAGAAAGTGTCCCTTGCAGTTTGGTGCTACTGCAGATCTGGCAGATGCCTGGTCTGACCCAGCCCAAGCCCCAGGTGACCCCAGACTGGTTCACTTCTAACACAGAGACTAACCCCTGCCCACAACAAGCAACGAGAGCCATTTCAGACGGTTGGCCTTAAGGCAGATGCAGCTCACTACAACAGCAAGGTTCGCACAACACGTACAGGAGACATACCCGAAGCACCGGATTCTGGTGAACAGGGGACATTGCACTGAAGGCCAATACAGGACCTCTTCACAAGGCCACTACCTTCAAGAGTAGCAGACATACATGACATAAGATGCTACTAACCCATGAATGGGTCAATAAAGAAATCAAAGAGGAAAGAAAAAAATACATGACAACAAACAAAAATGGAAACACAACAGCCTAAAATTTGGGTGATGCAGCAAAAGCTGTTCTAAGAAGGAAGTTTGTAGCCATACGGGCCTACCTCAAGAATGAGAAAAGTCTCATATGAACACCCTAACCTTACATCCAAAAGAGCTCGAGTTATATAAGAACAAACAAAACCCCAAATCAGTAGTAGGAAGGAAAAAAAAATCAAGATTAGGAAGAAACAAACAAAATAGAAACCAAAAGACAATAAAACAGATCAATGAAGCCAGGAACTGCTTCTTTGGTAAGGTCAACAAATTGATAAGATTTTACCCAGACCCATCAAAAAAGAGAGAAGGGCACCTGGGTGGTTCAGTCAGTTAAGCGTCTGACTTCGGCTCAGGTCACGATCTTGGGGTTCATGAGTTCAAACCCTGGATCGGGCTCTGTGCTGACAGGTCAGAGCCTGGAGCCTGCTTCAGAGTCTGTGTCTTCCTCTCTCTCTGCCCCTCCCCTGCTGGTGCTGTCTCTCTTTCTCTCAAAAATAAATTAATATTAAAAAAATAAAGAGAGAGAGAGAGAGAAGACTCAAGCAAAATAAAAAATGAAAGAGGAGAAGTAAAAACTGACACTACAGAAATAAAAAGAATTATAACACACCACTATAAAAATTATATAACAACAAATTGGACAACTTAGAAGAAATGGATAAATTCCTAGAAATATATAAGCCCCTGAAAATGAATCAGGAAGAAATAGAAAATCTGACTGATTACCAGCAATGAAATTAAATCAATATTCAAAAACTCCCAACAAACAAAAGACCAGGACCAGAAGGTATCATAGGTGAATTCTATAAAACAGTTAAAAAAGCATTAATACTTATTCTTCTCAAACTATTCCAAAAAAAATACAAGAGGAAAGAAACCTGCTAAATTCACTTTATGAGGCCAGCAGTGCCCTGTTACCAAAACCAGATAAAGACACTACAAAAAAAGAGAACTATTGGCCAGTATCTCTGATGAACATAGATGTAAAAATCCTCAAAAAATATAGTAAGCTGAATCCAATAATATATTTAAGAAATCATTCACCATAATCAAGTAGAATTTATTCCTGGGATGCAGGATGTGATCCAAATATTCACATATCAGTGAATGTGACACATTGCATCAATAAGAGAAAGGATGAAAATCATATGAGCCTTTCAATAGATGCAGAGAAAACCTTTGACAAAGTACAACATCCATTGATAAAAAAAAACCTTAACAAAGTTAATTCAGAGGGAACATACCTCAAATTAATAAAGGCGATATTTGGAAAACCCATAGCTAACATCATACTCAATTGTGAAAAACTAAGAACTTTTCCCCTAGGATCGGGAACAAGACAAGGATATCCATTTTCACCACTTTTATTCAACACAATACCGGACATCCTAACCACAACAATCAGAAAACAAAAAGAAATAAAAAGCATCCAAATTGGTGAGGAAGAAGTAATAATTTCATTTCAGTATTTGTTGATGACATGATACTATATATAAAAAACCCTGAAGATTCCATCACAAAACTAGTATAACTGATAAATTAATTCGGAAATGTCACAGGATACAAAACCAATGCACAGATGTCTGTTGCATTTCTATACACTAGTAATGAAGCACCAGAAAGAGAAGTTAATAAAACAATCCCATTTACTATTCCACCAAAAATAATCTAGGAATAAACTTAACCAAGGAAATGAAAGAAATGACGTGTACTTCAAAAACCATAAAACATTGATGTAAGAAAATTGAAAATGAGACAAGCAAATGGAACGGTATTTAATGCTCCTGGAATGGGAGAACCTATAATGTTAAAATATACATACTACCCAAAGCAATCAACATATTTAATGTAATCCCTATCAAAATACCAACAGCATTTTTTCATATAACTGGAACTAATAATCCAAAAACTTGTTTTGAACCACAAGAAAGCCCAAGTAGGCAAAGCAATCTTGGGAAAAAAAAAAAAAAAAAAAAAAAAAAAAAAAAAAAAAAAAAAAAAAAGAAAAGAACAAAAGTAGAAGTGTCACAATCTCAGATTTCAAGAAATACTTACTACGCAGTAATGTTCAAAACAATATCGTACTGGCACAAAAATAGGCGCATAGATCAGTGGAACCAAATAGAGAGCCCAGAAATACACTTACTATCACATAGTCAATTACTCTATGACAAAGGAGGCAACAATATACAATGGGAAAAAGACAGTCTCTGTAACAAATGGTGCTGAGAAAACTGGATCACTACATGCAGAAGAATGAAACTGTACCACTTTCTCACACCATACACAAAAATAAACTCAAAATGGATTAAAGACCCTTGGGGTGCCTGGGTGGCTCAGTCGGTTAGGCATCCGACTTTGGATCAGGTCATATTCTCACGGTTCGTGATTCAAGCCCACATCAGGTTCTATGCTGACAGCACAGAGCCTGGAGCCTGCTTCAGATTCTGTGTCTCCCTCTCTCTGGCCCTACCCCACTCATGCTCTGTCTCACTCTCTCTCTCAAAAATAAATAAACATTAAAAAAATTTTAAAAAATGGATTAAAGACCCAATGTAAGTCCTGAAACCATGAAAATCCTTCAAGAGAAAAGAGGTGTCAATTTCTGTGACATAGACCATAGCAACATTTTTCTAGATATGCTTCTTATGGCAAGGGAAATAAAAACAAAAATAAACTCCTGGGACTATACCAAAATAGAAAGCTCCTGCACACCAAAGGCAACAATTAGCAAAATTAAACTACAACTTACTGAATGGTAGAAGAAATTTGCAAATGGCATATCTGATCAAGGGTTAGTATCCAACATATATAAAGAACTTACACAACTTAACACCAAAAAGTAAATAATCGAATTAAAAATGGACAGAAGACATAAAGAGACATTCCTCCAAAGACATACAGTTGGCTATCAGATACATCAAAAGATGCTCAACACCACTCATCATCAATAAAATCCAAATCAAACTACAGTGGGAGAAATCACCTCATACCTGTCAGAATATCTAAAATCAAAACCACAAGAAACAGTAAGTGTTGCTGAGTATGTAGAGAAAAAGGAAAGCTTGTGGATTGTTAGTGGGAATTAAAACTGGTGCAGCCACTGTGGGAAAAGGTATGGAGGTCCCTCAAAAAGTTAAAAATGGAATTACCATATGATCCAGTATTTCCACTTCTAGATATTTACCCAAAGAATACAAAAACACTAATTCAAAAAGATATATGTGTCCTTAGGATCGTTGCAGCATTATTTACAATAGCCAAAGTATGAAAGCAACACAAATGTCCATAGGTACATGAACGAATAGAGAAGATGTGGAATATATATACAATGGAATAGTACACATCCATAAAAAAGAATGAAATCTTACCATTTACAACAACACGGATGGATTTAAAGGGTATAATGCTAAATGAAATAAGTCAGTCAGAGAAAGACAAATACCATATGATTTCACTCATATGTGGAATTTCAAAAACAAAACAAACAAAAGAAAAAGAGACCAACTGAAAAACAGAGTCATAAATATAGAGAACATACTGGCAAGTATCAGAGGGAAGATGGGTGGGGGCAAGGGTAAAATAGATGAAGGGGTTTAAAAGTATACATATGGCACTAAGTGCTGAGTGATGTATAGAATTGTTGAATCACTATAGCACACCTGAAACTAATATAACATTCTGTGTTGAGTATACTGGAATAAAATAAAAGAAAGATATTTTGTGCTCATGGGTGGGAAAAATAAATAGTTTTAAAATGTCTGTATTACTCAAAGCAATCTACAGTTTCAATGCAATCACTGATCAAAATTCCAGTGGCATTTTCACAGAACTAGAACAAATAATTCTAAATGTTATATGGAAACAAACCAACCAACAAACAAAACCCTAAACACCCAAGACAATCTTGAGAAAGAACAAAGCCTTAGGGAGGTATCACACTCCCTGAATTCAAACTACACTACAAAGCTATAGTAATCAAAATGGTATGGCATTGACATAAAAGCAGACACATAGATCAGTGGGGCAAAAGAGGGTTCAGAAATAAACCCATGCATATATGGGCAATTAATTTCCAACAAAGGATTCAAGAATATACAATGGGGACAGGACATTCTCTTCAATAAATGGTGTTGGGGAAATTGGATAGCTACACTCAAAAGAATGAAATTAGACCTCTGTTTTAGATCATATACAAAAATTTACTAAAAGAGATTAAAGAGTTAAACGTAAGACTTGAAACCACAAAACTCCTGGAAGAAAACATAGGCTGTGAGCTCCTTGAGACCAGACTCAGTGGTGTTTTTTGCATCTGACTCCAAAGATTAGGGCAACAAGAGAAAAAGAAACACATGAAACTACATCAAATTAAAAAGCTTGTGTACAGCTAAGGAAAGTATCAACCAAATGAAAAAAAAATCTATTGAATGAGAGACATATTTGCAAATCGGACACCGAATAAGGGTTAGTATCCAAAGTATACAAATAACTCATACAACTCAATAACAATATAAAAGTGATTAAT
Source organism: Panthera uncia (assembly GCF_023721935.1). NCBI lineage: Eukaryota > Metazoa > Chordata > Mammalia > Carnivora > Felidae > Panthera > Panthera uncia. The sequence goes on along the minus strand of NC_064811.1, from coordinate 114,303,875 downwards.
AAATGGGCAGAGTAACTGAATAGACATTTTTCCAAAGAAGATATGCAGATTACCAACAAGCACATGAAAAGGTGCTCAATATCACTAATCAACAATGAAATATCACCTCACACCTGTCAGGATGGCTATTCTCAAGAAGACAAGATGTAACAGGAGTTGGAGAAAAGAGTACCCTCCTGTGCTGTTGGTGGCAGTGTAAATTGGTACAGCCACTATGGAAAAAGTAAGGAGGTTCCTCAAAAATTTAAAAATAGAACTATCATACAATTCATAAATGCCAGTATTCAGTATCTATCCGAAGAAAATAAAAACACTAATTTGAGAAGACAGATGTTCCCCTGCATTCATTGCAGTGTTATTTACAATAGCCAAGTTATCCAAAAAAATCGAAGTGCCCATCAATGGATAAAGAAATTGTTGTGTATGTACATACAATAGAATACTACTCAGCCATAAAAAAGAATGAAATCTTGTCATTTGCAATAACATGGATGGACCTTGAGGGTGTTATGCTAAGTTAGTCAGTCACAGAAAGACAAACACTGCCTGGTTTCAGTTACATGTAAAATCTAAAAAAAAATGCAAATAAGCAAAACAAAACCCAGACCCACAGATACAGAGAACTGATTGGTGGTTGCCAGAGACAAAAGGGTCCAGGGAGGTGAAATGAGTGAAAGGGATCAAGAACTACAATGTTACAGTTGTAAAATAAATAAGTCATGCAAATAGAATGTACAGCATGGGGAATATAGTCAATAATATTGTGTTAACTTTGTATAATGATAGATGGTAACTAGACTTATTGTGGTGATCATTCTTCAATGTATACCAATGTCAAATCATTATGTTGCACACCTGAAACTAATATAACATTGTATGCCAATTATATCTCAATAAAAATAATAAAATAGTTATCACTCTTTTAAAACCTACTCTTCTAATTCTGTCACTGTTACTTTTAGAAGTTTTCTCTTAAATCACAAAGGATATTGAATCCAGAGGTCTTCGCAAAGTTCCTGCCACACAACTGGGAAATGTAAACATCTTTTCTCTTTCTTGGTAGAATGGAAGAAGCATTTCTCTAGCCCCACATAAATTTCTGTGATAGTACTTTAGATCTCATTTAAACTTTCCCTTCTTCATGTCATATCTCTACTTTTTATTTCATCTGACAACTATAATCAACCTCATCTTTTTGCTAATTTCATTTCATCAGCATTTGAATAATTTCAAGGATTTTCCAATCATTAAAAAAATTGAAAAACAATTTTCCTCAACTCCCATTAGCTAATCTCCAGTCTCCTTCTTTCCTCATAGTTAAACTTGTTTAAAGTGCAGTGTGTATGTCTTTTCTTCAATTTTTTAGCCCCCATTCACTCTGCAGTGCACTGAAATTAAGCATTTGTCACCATCAATATAGTATACAACTCTCAACAAGTTTTTTATCTACAGCTTAATTGCATGTGTGTGTCTGCGGTTATTTTGTATCTTACATGTACCTTAATATTATTATATTACTGATCATTTAATCTTTGGAACACTTCCTTCCTTCCCTTAGTTTCCATAGACATGTTCTAGAAATCCATCTTCTTCTCTAGTTCCTTCATCTTTGTATTCTTACAAGCTTTTCCCATTACATCTCAACTTTTTTTTCTTCTAACTGTTAAATATTTAATGTGCATAGAAAATTATTTTTAAAAATAATAAAAACTCAGGTCCCTGGGTGGCTCAGTTGGTTAAGCATCTGACTCTTGATTTGGGCTTAGGTCATGATCTCACGGTTCATGAGATCAAGACCCACATTAGGCTCTGGTGACAGGATGGAGCCTGCTTAGGATTTTCTCTCTCCATCTCTCTCTGCCCCTCTCTCACTCATGTCCTCTCTTTCGCTCTCTCTCTTTCTTAAAATAAATAAATAAACTTTTAAAAATAATAATAAAAACTCACAAACTTACTACACATCTTTGTCAACCCTCAACATTTGCTTCTTTTTCAAAAAATTTAATATATATACAGTTGCATTGTCTTGTGTACCTTACGTTGATCCCATTTCTTTGACTTTCTATATATTCTTCAACATGCTTTTTAAATTTTTAAATTAATTAATTAATTGTTTTAATAGTACCCTTCTTTAAAAAATATTTTTTTTACTTTAAATTCAAGTTAGCTAACATAGAGTGTATCTTGCCTTCAAAAGTAGAACCCAGTGATTCATCTCTTATGTAGGACACCCAGTGCTAAAATTGAAAAGTGCCCTCCTTGGGGCGCCTGGGTGGCTCAGTCGGTTAAGCGGCCGACTTTGGCTCAGGTCACGATCTCGCACTCTGTGAGTTCGAGCCCTGCGTCGGGCTCTGTGCTGACAGCTCAGAGCCTGGAGCCTGTTTCAGATTCTGTGTCTCCCTCTCTCTCTGACCCTCCCCCGTTCATGCTCTGTCTCTCCCTGTCTCAAAAATAAATAAACGTTAAAAAAAAATTTTTAAGAAAAGTGCCCTCCTTTATGCCCATCACCCATTTAACCCATCCCCCCCGACTCCCTCTCCAGCAACCCTCAATTTGTTCTCTGTATTTAAGAGTCTCTTCTGGTTTGCCTCCCTCTCTGTTTTTCTATTATTTTTCCTTCCCTTCCCCTACGTTCATCTGTTATATTTCTCAAATTCCACATGAGTGAACTCATAATATGCTTTTTTAAATCAGTGTTTTATTTTTGAGTTTTATCATATTTAAAAATTTTTTGTGTGTTTGAAAATAATGTATATTCCTATTTGTGGATGGACTAATCTACATATGCCCAGTTAGATCAACCTGGTGCTGTGCTGTGTTCAAAATTTCTGTATTTATATTAATTATATTCTTTTTGAAATATCAATTTCTGAAAGAATGTAATTAATATCTCCCAGATATTATGGGTTTATAAATTTCTCCTTATTTTTTCTTCAGTTTTGTTTTACATAATGAGTAGCTCTATTTTAGCACTTAAAATTTTTCCATTTGATATCTGGTATCCTTAAAGTAAACCATAACATCTTTAATCTCTTTCTAGCTTTGTTTCATGCCTCTTACAACTCATTCATAATATATGCACCAGCATATATAACTAATGTCAGTTTCTGACTTACATACTTTTGATTTTTTTTCCTTTTTGTGTAGATTAGAACATTCCTCACCAACACTTTGTATATATTGTCTGGCTAGCATTTAAGCACATTTTGGATCTCAACTAAGGGGGCCATTCTGCCCTCTAAATCCCACTGGAATAGATGTACTGTTATCTCCTAGAACTGCCTGTGCTTTGAATAACAAGTTATATCTTTTGAAGATTCCTGTCTCTTTCAACTTTAAAATTCCTACACTTAACATTCCACCATATAGAAGGAACTTCTTAAGTAGTGAAGAGATGAAATGACATAGGCCTGTTTCTATCTTTAAAACAGCTTGCAGCCTGCTGCCATATATGTGTGTATGTCTATGTTTGTATGGATATGCAAATGGCCTGATGGTAATATATGCTTGGAATGTGAGTTTTTTTCATGGTTCCTTATGGTTTCATTTAAAAATTTTTTTTTTAAAGTTTGTTTACTTGGGGGGGGGGTGGCAGAGAGAGAAAGAGAGAGAATGAGAGAGAGAGAGAATTCCAAGCACACTCACTGTCACTGCAGAGCCTGATGGGGGACTCAAACCCATGGACCATGAGACCATGACCTGAGCTGAAATCAAGAGCTGACATTCAACCGACTGAGCCACGTAGGTGCCCCATTATGGTTCCTTATGATTTCAAACTGAAACATGGATGTTAAGAAGTTAGCTCCTTTGAGGTACCTGGGTGGCCCAGTTGGTTAAGTGTGGACTTCAGCTCAGGTCATGATCTTACAGTTTGTGAGTTTGAGCCCTGCATAGGGCTTTGCACTGTCAGTGAAGAGCCTGCTTGGAATTCTTTCTCTCTGTGTCCCTTCTCCACTTGCGCTCTCTCTCTCCCAAAATAAATAAATAAACTTAAAAAAAAAAAAAAAGAAGTTAGCTCTTTTACCGGGTGCTGTAAGTGTTGAGACACGGGATCATACACCTAAAACTAATATTACACTTTATGTTAAGTAACTGGAATTTAAAAAAAAAACTTAAAAAAATAGAAAAGAAAAACAAAAAAGCTAAGTTAGCTCCTTTTAAATTTTTACCAATATCGTGGTTGAGAGAGCCCCATGTAGATTTAGGATCAAATGAAATGATTGTAGAGAAAAGCCATTTTGAAACCATGTCCTAATTACTAATACAATTATGATAAAGTACAATCTAACTATATAGAAGGTTCTTGTTGATATTTAACTAAGTCATGTAAACCCAGACCAACTCACGTCTTAAGTCTAGCTTTTCTGAGCCCCCAAGTTAATGTAGTTGCTCTCTTTTGTATATCTCTTGGAGGATCCTTTCCTAAGGATCCCTTGTTTTATTCATGTGACCATCTTCTTTAGCTACTTGATTATTAATTCTTAGGGCATTAATTCTTAAAGCAGCAACATCTGTAATTAATTTTTTTTTTCATTTTCTACAGTAGCTAGTACAATGGCTTGCAAAGTATAGATATGATTTTATGAAATTCAATTTGGATTTTGTTTTAATAGTATACTAGAGAGTAACAAAAGTATTAATTTTAATAACAAAATGAATTGGAACATAGGATCTCTTCTACTTCTTTGTCTTGTCCTTTTTGTTGGACAAAAGTTTAGTGCAAAGAATTATGATTATACAACAAAATATAACTGTGAATTTATTATTGAAAATGAATCAATTAGGATTATGTTTGCATAAAGTTTAAACTTTCAAACTAAAATAGCTCCAAAAGCCACTAGTAGGCAACATTATTGTATTTTATGGCATACAACATTGCATTGTATAAAATATCAGAAACTCCTACATATTTACCAGACAGCTGGGTTATGGTCACTGTGGGGACAATAATTTCAAAAGCATAATACATATTTAATAGTTCAACATTTATGCTGCTATGAGATAGGGTTTCGTACATAATAATTATCTCTTTTTTTTTCCATTAAAAAAAGTAATGCTTACACTTCAAAAACAAAATATATTGTATGCAGATGGGGATGAATTTTCCCCAGGTTTCTTTGGGCCATTTTGAAAATAATTTTATAATTTTATGATCAATATGAGCGAGATTGTCACCAGTTTTATGGAGGCATTCTGAGGCTTTGGTTATTTTCCATTTCTCTGTTGATTTGGTGTATAGCTTCAAGAAGGGCTTTATCTCCTCTTAGAAAACATACTATCATTATAATTTTTTTAACGTTTGTTTATTTTTGAGAAGAGAGAGACAGAGCATGAGTGGGGGAGGAGAGAGAAAGAGGGAGACACAGAGTCTGTAACAGGCTCCAGGCTCTGAGCTGTCAGCACAGAGCCCTACGCGGGGCTCGAACTCACGTACATTGAGATCATGACCTGAGCCGAAGTCGGACGCTCAACTGACTGAGCCACCCAGGCACCCCAACATACTATCGTTATAAACAATGATTATATCCCTGTTTTTGAACTACAATAACAAGAGAGTATATTTGAGGTTTCTTTTTTAAATAGAAATTTTAGAGAATCATGAATCCAGAGCCAAATTTAGACACAATTATTTGGTGGTAAAGTTAAGTTAGGGAAATCTATCTATTATTTATAATTTTTCTACATCTTGTCTCCTGTCCCATCTCTGTCTCATTTCATATTGTTCTTAAATACTTTATTCTCAGCTAAGGGAAGAATGGTTAATGATGATTTTTAAAATATTACCCCTGGAAGGAAAAAATTTATTTTCATAAGGATCAGCATTTTTAAATTAAAGTAATGGACAGCTTCTATTTATTTGCAAAATTTGAGCAACGGACAGCTATTTATTTGTGATATTTGAGTTATATAGAAGAACAAATATATGTGTTGAAGTCTATGAACAAAATGCCTTTGAAGTTCAACATTCAACATCTGTTTAGGAATTACTATGAATGGGGCACAGTACTAGATCTAGCAAAAACAATAGCAAGCAAAGCAGACTAGGTTCCTCCCTCACAGTTTATAATCTGGGATAAACGCAGGGAGATAAATTAATCAAATAACCAAAGTTAACCAAATCGTCACCAACACACATACACACACAAACATAAGTATGTATGTATATGTTTGCAAACTGCCCTAAGGACTGAGATGGAGGTTGATATAGAATCATATAAGCAGAGGACTTAGTCTGTTGGGATAAGGAGGGTGTCAAAAGCGTCACCTAAACTTGCAGGATTAGATGGTCACTGATACTAAACGATCAAATCAGTCTTATTCGGATGACATGAAGATTAATGTAAAATAAAATTGCCTGAAAAAATGAACTTGCCAAATAAAAAAAGAGAAGATGAACAGTAACCAAGTCAAATGAGAGCAATATGAAGAACAATCCATTCTTAAAATAGTTTGAGAAGCTTTAATAAGGTGGTATTATTATCCTACATCATGTAATACAGATTTAGAAATCCTGATTTTGAATCATGTGCTAGATTTCATTTCATTTTGTTTAAATATATTAAGCTTTGGTTAGTCCAACTGATTCTCTGTCATTACCTGCTCGAATAAATGCTCAGAAACAGGTGGCCCAGGGGGCCTCAGGACTAGACAGACCACCTTGAGAAATGAAGATAGTTGGAGCAGTCTTCTTTATTGGACGGACAGAAGATAATATCAAAAGATGTTTCAGTATTGTGTACAATGTAAGAAGAGTAAGATCTAATCAGATATTTCCTGAAGTGTCACCGTGAAAGATTATAAAACACAAAATAAGTTTGGAAAGTCATGTTGATTTTACACCCACCTCTCTAAGCATTCTGTTTGGAATGCACAATAGCAAACACTCATTAAGACATTTGAATATATGAGTCCCTGGGAATTCCTGCAGCAAAGAAACCTATTTAATTCTCTTGTTTTTTTCTTTTGTTTTGTTTTGTTTTGTTTTTTGCTTGTTTTTTTTGTTGTTGTTTTGTTTTGCTTTTACAAAACTGTTTACAAAGCTAATGTAATTTGTTTGTTTTGTAATAACCAGAGCTATATATCCAGCAGATATATTTAATTTGCTTCAACACAATTTTGACATGACCTAGACAAATCACATCAATTGGAAGAGGAAAATTACATGATCTTTGGAAGCTAAATAACTTCCCAAGATATATATTATATATTGGGACACACACACATATTAGTAATATCATCAGTATTAGAAATAACATGTCCTTACTCCCATACTCACTGTTTCTTGCACCATTTTGACACATATTTGTAATATATTTTGTCTTGATGCATTGACACTGATTTTAGAAGAATATTCATCTATATTTGAATTGAAGAAATAAGCCTATACAACATACACTTACAATATATACCAATGAGATGATTACGATTCTTTTATATTAACAAGTTCCTAAGTACTCATAAACTGATCATCTGGATGGCTAACTCTCCATTTCATCTATTTGGGAAGAAGGAGAGTCAAACTGATAAATTATTTTCTCATGGAGGCTACATGACAAACTGAAATGTTGCTAATGGATTTTCACCAGATTAGTGTCACCGTGGCCTTCAGCTAGCTTTTAGAATCTTATGTACATGTGTTTCAGTGTAATTGGTTCCCAAGGTGGTCATAAATGTGGGTACTATAAAAGAACAACCAGTGACACACACTCACTTTTTATGTGGCCATTCGGTGTCAACAGAGAACCATATATAGAATTTCTTCTTAGTGGCCATGTCTTAGTGTCTTAATTGGCCAGGAACATTTGAAAGAATGAAAGGGCAGAAATAGTCAAAGCTACAATGAACTTGAATATTCTACCAAGTGGCTTTTCAAAATACCGTTATACCTAATTAAAATGGGCCCTAATACAAAATCTAATGTAACTGACTGAAATAACTGTATACCACATTTTCACGTAAAGAGTTTTGTTGTATTGTCATAGAACAGTGCAAGTTTCTGCCCAAATCAGGAAGAATTCATTGGGCAGATGGAGACAATTGTGACTATATTCTCACTTTGAGGACTGGAAAATAGTTTGCCACAAAAAAAAAAAAAAAAAAAAAGAAAAGAAAAAAAGATGATACAAAACAAAAGTAAAAACAAAAGAAAAGCATAAAAAAACCTACTTAAAGGCAACAGTGAAATAAATTATTGAGCCTTAGATTGGTATGGCCTTAGATTGTTCATTTCTTAACATATTCGCATTTCTTTGAACTGATGCTTTTTAATCACCATTCTCTGAGCGCTTGTAACATCTAATACTGAAAATGAACACATAATGGTCTCTGACATTAAGTCTATAGTTAACTGACTTCTTACGCCATTGCATTGTTGATTGCTGAAAACCAGGTTCACTTAGAAACTTTTGAATAATATTAATTTATATTCTGTCTTCATTAAGAACACTTTAGCCCTTGGGGCGCCTGGGTGGCTAAGTCAGTTAAAGCCTCCGACTTCAGCTCAGGTCATGATCTCACGGCTGGTAAATTCAAGCCTGGCGTTGGGCTCTGTGCTGACAGCTCGGAGCCTGGAAACTTTCAGATTCTGTGTCTCCCTCTCTCTCTGCCCTTCCCCTGCTCGCACTCTGTCTCTGTCTCTGTCTCTCTCTCTTCCAAAAAAAAAAAAAAGAATATGATAGCCCTTTTAATTATCTCTTCTCTTCATTTCATCTGCATTCTCTGTCAGGTTTATGCTGTCATCAGATTTCCCCCTGAATTAAAATTACTACTGACTCCCAGTTTCTTACTATATCAAACTTAAATCTAGCTCTACTTTCCAACACATCCTATTTATTGATCAACTGGTTCAACTCACATTTTTAGTTGAAATTTGTACTTATTTCCCTTTGTCCCCCATGTTTATGCTATGCATGTGCATTCATTAAGGAGAAAACAGTTCCTTCCTCTTTTGTTTATCTAAAATCTTACTCCCTTCCAAATTTTGTTCCGTTGAAATTGTCTCTGATCATCCTGATATTTATTTATCTTACCATCCCTAATATCCTCCAGCATTTTTGGCTCTTCAACACAAATCATCCTTAAAAAATTTGCTGTTAACTTTGGTAATTATTTCATGTATATTGTTTTTACCTCTTCAGGTGATTCTGCATACTTTGAAGTTTGGGTCTTTGTCTTATACTTCCTTTATTTATCTTTTACACACTTCTGTTACATCTAGCACAATGATGAGAAAACGACGTGTGCTCAAAATCCTTGTTGATTGACCAACTGAAATGACTGCATACCATCAGGGTGTTTTTGTCATTAGCCTGCAGGATCAAGTTTTAGAGATCCAGTTAAATGCCTGACTATCAACCTGCCAAAAGCTGATGCATTTGGAAATCCTGAGGGTCAGACAACTCATTAACTGAAAAGGGACTGCCACGGATTAAAATTTTTCTTTATGGATTATGATGAAATACGTTGTTTGATTCATTCTTTTGTATTCAAACTATATTACGTATCTAGAAATAATATTATTTTTAAATTTATTAAAATTGTCACTCACCTTTCTAGAGTTGTCATCTTAGTTTACTATTAAAAAGTTTAAGAAAGGAAATCGCATGACTTTAGCCAAAACCACATGACATTTAGCCAATGTTATTGGGACAAGAACATTTCTTGTTAAAATAAATATCCACATAACAAATGAGCTTAAATGGAATTGTAACAGTATTATATTTTCTAAATATAATTGTATTTTGTTAGGTACATGACTTTAAAAGTTCTCTCTCTATATAAAAACAATAGAGTAGACAATTGTACATTTCAAGCGAAAGGAGTATCACAAAATGCGACCATATCTCTTTTATTAGCTTGATCTTCTATCCTTTGGAATATGTGGATAAAATTAGTAAGTTTAAATTTTTATTATGAAATTTTATGTTACACAAATGTATTTTTTTATATTTTAAGGCAAAAGATAGCATAATTTACTATTTAATATTTATTTAATTTTACTATTTACTATTCATTTAACTTTAAATGGGGGGGGTTACTGCTGTTCTCAAAAATCTGCTTTTTCACTGATTTAAACTTTACTGATCTTTTTAATCCCCAGCTGTTTTTTGTTTTGTTTTGTTTTGTTTTGTTTTTTACTTGGGGAATAGTTTTCAGTTTTTTGCCCTTTATCTTCCATACACATTTCATTTCTCTGTGAAGACAAAGGTAGCAGATTTCCCATAGTTTTCACACTCTGTTTTCTTCCCACACTTTGTATTTTTCTGATCTCCTGTCTCTCCTTCCAACCCCCAACACACACTCCATACTTGGTCTGTATTTGTCTCCATAGACTCCAGAAAATTGTGTATTATCAACATACACACACACACACACACGTGCACACTCACTCAACTAAGGAGTAAGAAGCATCTTTCTTTTTTAATAGTATTTTTCAGCTATTAGTAATACATTTTTCTCTTTTAACTAGGGCTTCATTTAATTCCACTTTTTCGAAAAGAAAAAAAAGAGTATACAGGAAATCATGCCCCCAACGGATAACACTTTTGTCAGATTGTTTCTTTTGGAGGGCACACAGAAAAAGAGGGTGGTGCATGCAAAAATAAGAATTCGTGTTCAAACTTCACACTCGCAGACTGTCACGCTCTTGATGAACAAGCTTCGGCTTTTCAAGTAGGCTTGTCTTATGTTCTGGGTTTTTTGTTTGTTTGTTTGTTTGTTTGTTAATTTAGAAGAGCCAGGGCCTTTATGTGCTCAGTGTTTGTTTTAAAAGCTGAAGTTTCAATAAAATTGGTAATTTGGCTGATATGAGTGTATTTAGATAGTAAATGGTATGTAATCAAGGGTAACTGGGACTCACATGCGCAAATGGCAATGTCAAGTTGTGAGGCTCTCCAGCCCTCTGCTGAATAACGTTAAATAAGTCCTGCTGTCACAGGGTTAGGGCTTCCTCTTCCAGTGTTACGGGTCAGCACTGATGGATTCTATTTTTTGCTCTCTGGTGGTGATCCAAGAATATAAAAAAAGAACATCTGGATTTCCGTCAGTTCCAGCCATGCCGAAAAGCTCTCCGCAGTGTGTGTTTGTTTTTACAGATTCATATGCATTCCCCAAATGTTGTTTTCCAAGGCAGCCACATTTCAAAACCGTGAACTTTATCTCATTAAGGGCTAAATCTAAACAAAATGTCTCTCAAGCTCCCATGTGAAGTTCTAGTCCTGTGAGTCGAGTCACTTTTCAAAACGCATGTTTCATGCTTGATGTAACTCTCATTTCCCTTCTTCCTGGGAATCATGACATGATTTCCAGAAACACTCTAAAGATGTCTGTGTTCACCATTTAATGATAATTAACAACTCTTAGGTGGGTTATTTTTATAGTCTTTGGAAAACAAAAAAAATCCCTTTTTTAAAAAGTAAATGTAATAGCTCTTTGGAGCAGTTAACATTTTTGAAGCACAAGGTAGTAGTTTTGTTCACAGAAGGAGTTGAAAAATAGATAGAAGTAATGGCATTTTCTCCTAATTATCTAGTCAGTCAATCTCAAATCCAGGTAAGACATTTCCATTTAAGAAAAAAGTTTTAAAGTCTCAAACTCTTTGATTTTTAAAAAGGTTTTAATTTATCTTTCAACAAGGACATTCATTTAAGATGTGTGAGTTTGTCTGCAATATGGCATTTCTTCTCCAAAAACTGAACAGAAATAACCCTAATGCTGATAATCAAGTCCCTTTCTAGGGTCATCTTTTGTTTCCTGTGGACTAGGTCAATGTAAAACAGTAGAAATCAAGTTTGAATGTTTTATAACACATTTCCAAATCCCTGAACCCATGGGTTGCCAGCTTAATTTTTTTAATGTTTTAACATGAACTTAAACCACACTTCAGGTTTTCAATTTAGATTATGAGGCTAGGGAGAGCTAGTTTTAAATTTCTCTAGGTACTCAGCCACAGTACTAAATTCATTATTACCTATTGGTAAGTGAGAAATAAGAATTTTCCTGATATATCTGAACAGTCTTTTCTATAGCTTAAACAATTTTGCAAACTAATGAGATCACTGTCATTTAAATGTATCTAACATTGTTTCTTGTCCACTTCTCTTAAAAATGAACTTCATTGTAAAATTTTATTATTCATACTTTTCCTTCTATTCAAAACACTCTACGATCACTATATTTTATGATGTTTTCTTAAATTAGACTGTGAAGCTGTTTCTAAGAGAAGGAAAATATCCCTGTTACATTGTAACTGAGATTATGAGATTTTAATTATCAACACTTCACCTGCCCCATGCCAACCACATATGTTAACAGAGGTCCGTTTGAGTCCTGTGTAACATCTTGGCTAGCTTGGTCCACAATTTGTAGCCAAACATATGGTGAGTGGCTTTGGAGAAGAGTCTTCAAGCTGGCAGGCTGCTGTTGATGTCTCTGGGCTCACATGCCCCATTTAAGTCTGTGCAGTTCCAAATTGGAGCCTGAGTCTTGTCTACTTGTGCTGAAATGTGAGGAGGTCCAGATTTTTTACAGCTTCTAAGCCTCCCAGACAAGTATAATTATCAGCACTCCAAAGAGCTAGGAATCTAAGCCAAATGCAAACAAATTAGGGAGTGAGAGCAGAAGAGCTACAGCTGTTGGGTCAAGCTGGGTGCAAAATGGTTTAGTACTTTCAGAGATCGGAGAAGAATGTCATCACAATGAACTTCCTGTGATAAAATGCACTTATTCTTTAGCACTTTTCTTTCTAGTACTGGAGGAAATCAGCTCAAGAGGACAACAGCTTTCAAATAAGCATGGATATGGCAAGATGGGTGGGCAGAAAAGGTAACACTTCCGAAGAAATAAGGACTATGCAATTATTTGCTGAATGCAAACTTTGGGACTATCACTAATAACAAATAGCTGTTCTAAAGTTTATCTTCTGGGGCCAGAATTAGAAAACCTACTTAATGGTTGGCTGGAGACCACATGATCCATCTACTCAGCTCTAGATGTTTTTATTGTTCTTAAGTCAGAATGAAGACCTGAGGATTCAGAGATCTGGTTTATTATGAAGATGTTGGATTATTTTTAAATGTGGGCAAATTTTTGTTTTATATTTTAGAGAATATTGGTATTCTTTTTTTAATTTTTTTTTAACATTTATTCATTTTTTGAGACAGAGAGAGACAGAGCATGAACGGGGGAGGGTCAGAGAGAGGGAGACACAGAATCTGAAACAGGCTCCAGGCTCTGAGCTGTCAGCACGGAGCCCGAGGCGGGGCTCGAACCCACGGACCGCGAGATCATGACCTGAGCCGAAGTCGGCCGCTTAACTGACTGAGCCACCCAGGCGCCCCGAGAATATTGGTATTCTTAAAAATATTGCCGGGGCGCCTGGGTGGCGCAGTCGGTTGGGCGTCCGACTTCAGCCAGGTCACGATCTCGCGGTCCGTGAGTTCCAGCCCCGCGTCAGGCTCTGGGCTGATGGCTCCGAGCCTGGAGCCTGTTTCCGATTCTGTGTCTCCCTCTCTCTCTGCCCCTCCCCCGTTCATGCTCTGTCTCTCTCTGTCCCAAAAATGAATAAACGCTGACAAAAAAAAAAAAATGTTAAAAATATTGCCAATACTATGCTGTGAACAAAGCCATCTGATGATCACTTTTTGCCTGATGGCCATCAATTCACAAACATTGCTCTTCCCAAAATTGCTTCCTAGAGAGCATTAAGAAATTTGGATTTGTCCTAAAGCGATGGCAAATTTTCTCTCCTAAGACATCAGCTTCTTTTCACATATTCTTTTTAGGACCTATCCTCATTACCTACCACATCTCCCTGAGATTCAGCGAGTAGTCTAATCTCATCAATCATACTTTCTTTTTTTTTTTTTTTTTCAACGTATTTTATTTATTTTTGGGACAGAGAGAGACAGAGCATGAACGGGGGAGGGGCAGAGAGAGAGGGAGACACAGAATCGGAAACAGGCTCCAGGCTCGGAGCCATCAGCCCAGAGCCTGACGCGGGGCTCGAACTCACGGACGGCGAGATCGTGACCTGGCTGAAGTCGGACGCTTAACCGACGGCGCCACCCAGGCGCCCCTCAATCATACTTTCAAAATCTCTCTTACATCTTTACTGTCCTCACTATTTCTACTACCATTGTTTTTGGCTATGCTATCATCATTCTTTAATTGGAACCTCATCTATAGATCTTTTTCTAGTAATATCTGACTCCTCCCTCTCTTTCCTGTCTTAGGTCGAATTTATTATTCCTTTGTTTTCTCAGCACTGTCTCTTCCAGAATCTTATCATGTCTATTAATCTCCCATTCCTTATTATCGTTTCTACAGCACCAGGTCTAAATCTTATTCTACAAACTCAGGACTATAAACTCAAAGTCATCCACTTCCTAGGTTTTCAACTTGAGGCCCCACCATGGTGAGGAAATCAGCTTCAGGTATTCTTGGATCTCTTTCATCCCAAAGTTGTTGCCAAGGTTCTGGAGTGCCAGACTGTGGTCCAATCCCTCAGTTACCTGCCATTTTAGTTTACTGTTGAAACATTTTTTTTTTTTTTTTTTTTTTTTTTTTTTTTTTTTTTATCATCCTTAGGTGTGATTCCTCTGCTACTTCTATGCTAAGCTTGGGATCTGGGTATCATAGAGAGGGTAGCAGTCTCAATGGGATTCCTAGAATTGGGTCACCTCCCTACTAGCCCAGTATTTCCCACCGTCTTTTTCATAATAATTTCCTTTATCCAGCTACACTGTTTACAGCCTGCCATAATCTTTTGGGAGGCCACAAATTATCACAATTTCTAAGTTGTTTGGTTTTTGTTGTTGTTTTTTTTTAACCACTCAACAAACGATTCTCTCTCTCTTAGTGCAGTATCACCCTTATTATTAAGGTGACCCACTAGCACCCTGACCCACTAGCAGACATCGTTTCTGGAGTTTTGTCATGTGAAGGAAAGATCACCCACATAGCTGAGGTCTTAGAATAAGATAGATCTTTTCCAGGCTATTTCCAGCCTGGGTGATCTCTTTCTGGTGTGATGCAAGCACCTTTCTGACACCTTTAAGCCACATCCCCTTTCCTTCAGTCATCTAATTTTTTGACAACGTCCTTTGATAAACCATTAAAATGAGGCACCAAAGTATTTTCACAAAAACTGCTTATCCTTTTTTTTTTTTTTTAAAGCAAGAGAATGCCAAACTCTCCCAGTGGGTGAGAAAAAATATTTGGCTTTCATTCATTTCTATAGTAGGTAAAAAAGAGTCAAGTGATACTAAACATTAAAATTGTTTGAAAACTGTATAAGTAGAATATTCTGCCAAATGTACGTCTGTATGCCTCTACTAGACTATAAGCTTTGATACGGTAGAAATGTTGGATTTTCTCATCTTTGTAATTCTAAACCTCTATGAAATTCTTATCACATTCTAAGTGTATAATGTTCTTGAATAAATAAATGATCTAGGCCAAGGGCCAGATGTATTGGTCTATTTGAGTTGCCATAACAAAACAAAAATAAAAACAAAAGCAAAACACAGACTTAGTGGCTTAAACAACAGGAATTAATTTTCTCACAGTTCTGGTGACTGGAAATTCAAGATCAAGGTGCCAACAAGGTTGGCTTCTGGTCAGGCTTTTCTCCTTACCATGTAAATGGCCACTATCTCATCGTGTCCTTACCTGGCTTTTCTTCTGTGCATGCATAGAGAGCAAGAGCTCTGTTGTCTCTTCTTATAAGGACACCAGTAATATCAGATTAGGTCTCCACCCTTATGACCTCATTTAACCTTAATTACCCCCTTAGAGGCCTATCTCCAATTATAACCACTTTGGGGGTTAGCGCTTTAACACATGAATTTGTGGGGAGGGTGGGAGGAAGGGGAACAATTCAATCCATAACAGTCAGCTAACTTTTTGGGTAAAGGGACAGGTAGAAAATACTTTAGACTTTCAGACCACATGTTCTCTATTATAACCACTCAATTCTGATGTTGTAACATGAATGAATATGGTTCTGTTCTGGCAAAACCCTATTCACAAAAATGGGTCAATTAGCTGGATTTTGCCTACAGGCTATAGCTTGCTGACCCTTAATGTAGACTTCCAAATGATCTAACTTTCTTACCTACCTACTCATCTATCCATTTCTGTAAGTCTTTCACAAAATCTCTGCTTGGAACCTTTAATGACTTTTCTTTACCTCCAGAATGTGACATAAACTTTTTTTTTTTTTTTTAATATTGATTCAATAGTAGGTCAGCAAACTTCTTTCCTACACTGTACAGTAAATAATGTTCATTTCTTCAAACAAAAACATACATCCTCACAAGTGGTGTCTTTGCCCAGAGTATTTATTTTCTATCTGTAGTCTCTCTCCCTCTCTCTCTCTCTCTCTCTCTCTTTTAAGATTTGTTTATTTCTGGGAGAGCACAAGTGGGGAAAGGGCAGAGAAAGTGGGACAGAAGATCTGAAGTGGGCTTTGCATTGACAGGCTGACAACAGCGAGCCCGATGTGGGGCTCCAACTCTCTAACTGAGAGCTTGTGACCTGAGCGGAAGTTGGATGCTCTACCGACTGAGCCACCCAGGTGTCCCTCACTCTCTCTTATAGTATTTATCACTGCCCCACTTATCTGGAGAATGGCTACCCAGACTCTGCTATCTTTGAAGCAGCCCAAACTCCAGTTGAAATTATTCTTTTTTTTTTTAATCCTTCTGAACTAACACAGAAACTTTATCATTGTACCATTGGGTAGTTATTAATTTATCTTCTCCAATGTTTAGTGACTTTCTTACGCATTTCTATACTCCAACCAGTACTCAGCACTTTGAGAACATTCTGAAAATTCTATGTATTTTTATGACAGTGCTATTTTGTCTGAGTAGAATCTAGTGCTCTAGACCAATGGCTCTCAGCCAGGGTTGATTTTGTCTTAACAATAAATTTGATCATATCTGGAGAAATTATTGGTCATCATAACTGGGTGGAGGGGGGTGTGTTGCTACCAGAATCAAGTAGGTAGAGGCTATAGATGTTGCTAAACATGTTACAATCACTAGACTGCCCCCACAACAAAGAATTATCCCATTCAAAATGTTTATATTACTGTTTGAAAAACTGTAATCCAAATCAGTAAAAGATATTTCCCTCCATTAAAATTTGCTTGTATTAAAACCACTCTTTTAGGTGACTTCCCTAGGTGTATTCAAATTGATTTTTAAGATTTCTGTAATGCTTACCTCTTTATCTATTTTTTTCATATTAACAAGTTGTGAGGATAGACTTATATTAAAGAAATCAGAGTAGTAGGGTTCATTTAGGGGCCATTTCACTTCAATACATAAAGTATTTGTAGGGAAGATATAGGGATGTTTGATAAGCAAATATGTGTCCCATTTTTCCAACTAAATTTATCCAACTTTCCGTCAGCATGCTGGGGCAGAGCCAGGCCTGCCTCTGGGGAGCCTGGACATTTTAATATAGAAACACTGATTCAGAATTATTTCAGGAGGAATTATTAGTCAATAAGTCCTCTCTGTGGTTTAGAGTTTCAGAATGGTAAGAAGAAATTAAGGAGTAGTTTGTAGAGCAAAGAAAATTGTGTAAATAAAATAATACAAAGAAATCAATGTCAAAAAAATGAAACATGAATAAACTAACAGCTTCTTTGTTAAGGAAAAATGGAAGAAAGAAAGGAAGGAAGGAAGGAAAGAAAGAAAGGAAACGAGGGAGGGAGTGGGAAAAATAACTGGTAAATTAGGACAGAAAGCATGAAATTAAAGTCAAACACAGGAGAATTTAAGTTTAGACTTTGAATGTAATGAGTAGTATGACCTTAGACAAGTTTCTTATTTCTTTTTCTCTTTCCTCAGCTCAAAAATGGAGGTAGTGTTGTTGTTATGGTAATTAGATGAAAATATATACAGGAAACATCCATCACTGTATCTGGCACACAGAAAGTGCTAAATATATGTGTAAAAAATAATGTTTGACAATCTGTAGAGCATAACTTCCTTGAAGTCATAGAATGTTCCAAGATAAAGTATTTTAGGGCCAGGCAGACCAGAGATATGATTTCTATGAATATATTTGTACCAGTAGCAGTGAGGTTAATAAAAATCTCTGTTCCCTCTTTTCCCCCAAAGGAAGTCAAGAATTTTAAGTGAACTCCCAGTTCAATTTCTTCCACTGCCAGTTCCACTTTAAATGTAAAATGTGCCAAAGACAGATGCCATTGCTTTCTGCTACCGTACTAGTCCAAGCCACCGTCACCTGTCACCCAGGCAACACGGGCTCCTGCAGTAGGTTTCCTATTATCTTTCTGCTTCCCTTTTACTCTTTTCTAACTTAAAATAAAATCCATTTTTTTAAGGGCATAAATCAGTTCATTTACCCTCTGTCTAACATCTTCTCTAACTTTTACATGTCGCATAAAAACACAAACACCTTATCATGGCTCACAAGGTCTTGCTTGATCCCCATCCTGCTACCTATCCACTGTCATCTCTTCTTCTCACCTCTGCCTCTCTCATAGCCCCAGCCACACAAACTTCTGGACTTAGCTTCAGGTATGAGCCATTTCCTCCCTTAGGAACTTTGTGGAAGGTCTTGCTTTGCTCTTCCTGACACTGACTTCTGACCCTTCAGGACGCAACAAAGAAGTCACTTAACTACAGCAGGCTTCCCCCCCACCCCCCTTTTAAAAGTAGGTCCTATGTTGCTGATCTCAAAACCTGAACTCTTTCTTTTTTTTTTATATTTATTTATTTTTGAGAGAGAGAAACAGAGTGGGAGCTGGGGGAGGGGCGGAGAGAGAGGAGGACACAGAAACCTAAGGAGGCTCCAGGCTCTGACCTGTCAGCACAGACCCCGACGCGGGTTTGAACTCACAAACCATGAGATGATGACCTGAGCGGAAGTCAGACGCTTAACCCACTGAGGCACCCAGGTGCCCCAAACCTGAACTCTTTGTGTTCCCTTTTTGAGTTATCACAAAATGCATTTATATACCTGTTAATTTGTTTACCTATATATATTTTGTTTCTGCACTGGCCTATAAACTCCATTAACAGAGAGTCCATGCGTGTTTAATTTACAACCATATACCTAGAATTTGTCACCATGCCTGGCCAAAAATAGATATTCAGTAAATATTTATTGGACGAATATGTGAATGAGTAAATGAATGAATTGACAATACAAAATAGGTTAGGATCTGATTAAGAGTTCATCAAACTTTTCATGGACTGAGGGAAATACCTGAGGAATCTAATAAATGTTTTATAATATCTTCATTTGTATTTCAAGTCTTGATTTTAAAATATTAATAAAAATATATGCATGGCATCATATAAGCATGACCTGGTATTTTATTCCTTGAGGCATTCCTGTTCTTTATAGATAACAATGTGCCTTATATCAAGAGGTACGCAATAAATTCTGGTTCAATTATAGATTGTTACAAAGAAAATATCCTAAAAATACAAGAAGACTTTTATTTACTTTTATTTTCATTTTTTTTTTGGTATTTTTATTGGTGGAGAATAATTTTATGTGATTCTATGTTATTTAGGTAAGATGGTTATTAAACTTTTAATAACTAAAATATTAATTGCATTGAAAACAAATATCAAAATAATTCTAAAAATCCCAACTTCATATAGCTAAAAGCGCTTCTGTTATTGTTGTCACATTTTTATTCAAAGCAAAGCCCTGTGCAACAATTTTCATTATCTTACATTAAAAATGAGGCTCAGAAAAGTGAAAAAAAAAAAAAAAAAAGAAACTTGTCTAAACTCACACAGCTATTAAGAGACAGGTCCAGGAATAAAATTCCAATCAGGCTTTAAACTCCATGTTTATTCTTCAGCATGACAGCTGCCTTTTCCTACAAATGCATAACTTTCCTCGTAAATACATACCATCTATGTATCACTAAGGAGAGTTTTACCATGGTTTTGAAGTTAATAATGTCGTTTCCCATGCTCTGCCACATTTTCTTAAAGCCAGCTGAATGTCTTGACAGATTTTCTATGAGGCTATCAGCTGATAACAGCCAGTATGTACTTATTTTTGGGAAAAGTACAATGGTTTCTCAGTTATTCTAGATAATATGGAAGACAAAAAAAGAAATGTGAGATACAAATGCTGTATTTCACGAGTGTAAGTTGTACTAATTTTGGTTCTCCAAGTGTTTATTGTTTCACGCTATATGCAAATTCCTGAAAGAAGCCCTGTGGCCCGGCCAAGAGAAACGTGACGCCTGCTAAAGTGCT